>NC_091678.1:9696969-10000000 GCF_030179915.1 Drosophila takahashii | reverse complement strand
TCTAATAATTTTGCAAGTTTCAGTAGAAAGTTAAGCTTCCTTTTCAAAAGAATTTTTTTCCAGCTTTTATTAAATATACTTTGATATACAAATAAGAATAAAACCTTTAGCAATAGTTAATAAATTTACTTAATACCCAACATTTTATTAAGTTAAATATGAAGTAAAATGTGTACCACTTCCATGACTTAGACTGCAAATAATAAATCCAAAATCAGTAAAAGTAAAATCCCTGAGAGCTCTGACAGTTTCCCACACTTTAGGATGACACTGCACTTGCCCGTGTACACATGTTATCCTCTGGCAAATATTGTCGTAGGATTCGTAGATCCATATCCCGAAGCTGGAAATCTCGTTAATTTCGACGGGTTGAACAAGTGCCTTCCATTAACAGCGTTATGCCGGCCAGAAATCAAACAGAGTCATAAAAATTTGACACTCGCAGGACTTCCCACAATCCGCACGAGGCAAGTGCACTGAGTCCCGTTTCCAAGTCCTTTTTTCAGTTTATGCAATCTGGAATACGATATTGGTGGGTTTCGTCGAGGAACATGGTGGTGCTGGTGGTGGTTGGCAGTAGCTGGTAGCCCTTGCAGAGTGACAAGTGGTAATTTCCTTATAGAGGGTTAGGCCAGATGGGGTAGATTGACTTGGCCCTAATCAAAGTGCGTGCGCAGGCACGTGTCGTTAAAATGGAGTAACAGCCCAAGTCGATGGAAATTCCCATGAAATGATTTCCGAGAATCTTTTTTCCTAACTATTATTATGATTAGTTATTATTTTTGAACAAGTGCATAACGAAAGGGATCTCGGAAGCTAAATACCGAAGAGATTTGAAGCATACGCAATGGGAATTCATCTTTGATGAGGGGGTGAGACAGAGTTGTATCAATAAAATTCAAGTCTTTTTTTTTATTTATTTACCAACTTCGTTCTGACGCTTAAATTGGCAAAAAACATTGCCAACCTAAAAAACTAATTGAATTTTCCGTCATAATTTGACAAATTTAATTAAAACTATTCCCACTTAAAATTTACGAACGGACATTTGCGGCGTTAGAACTTTGAATGCGACTGGTGAAATTCGAGAGGAAACTTTTTACATAATTGCTTTAAATTAGTTGTTAGTTCCCATTTTCCCCTCGGTCCTCAATTTCCTGCTCATCATCAGGCGACCACAAGCCAAACAAATGGAAAGTGCTCTCAAAAGGCTACAGCAACCAGACGAAAAGTTGTCAACCGAAAACAAACCATTAAGTGGGTCCAAAACACTTTTTGGTTTCTCCTCAAATTAGCAAAGGGGTGTGGCCCATTTGGCATCCTCTTTTGGCCGCATCCCGTTTCACTGTCATATTGTCAAGTGTTTATGTTGCCCAGCCTGTGAATCGGCCATAAAGCTGAGTGCAATGGGGTGAGGGATTAAGGCGACAACCCTTGTTGAAACACGGGAATTAATGAAAGAAGGCTATTTTAAAGTAAGCCACTAAATAAACATTTGATTTAAAAACTCTTAAAAAATATAATAATAAATTCTTTCTAGTTTTTAGATTGATTTTGAATTTATTATTATTTAATATATTTTTGTCCCATGTTAATTTTTTCTCATTCGTAAAATTCTTAAATTTATAAAAACTTGTTAAGCATATATTTAGATTTCAATTACAAGATTCAAAAATGTCTTTGATTTTATTTTGCACACTTTCTCAAATCAGGGACTATCGTAAAAGTCTAAAAATAAATAACTAACATCAAAGCAAACCGTAGGCATATACCAAAATTCATTAAAAATGGAAAACACAAGAAATATTTGTATTTTATGCTGACAACAAGCACACCATTTAAAAATTTAATTGGTACAAGGTGCAAAGAAAAAGAAACGTGCGCTTTAAACATAATATACCTACATTACTTTTTTTTTAGTTTACATAAAAAAATCACAATAATTTAATTCAAAATATTGAGCTACTACTTTCTTGACAATAGTTAGCCCCAGTAACTACTAAATCAATTTGAAGACAATAGCCCTTTATTTATGGTAAGGATATCCAAATCGCAACACCTTTCCCCTTGAACTCACTTAAATCCCTCTAATACCATTAATGGCTTTTCCATAGCGGATAATTACGGGGGTTGTCTACAATTAGAGTTCCGGAGTTTGCCGCTGGCTTATTCACGCCTTTAAATTTGCATTTACGTCGCCCACTCCCCACCCCTTTTGATTACCACAGGCGCAGACGTGTGGCCCGATTCCCAACCCCCCCCCCCCCCCCCCCCCCTCCCCTCCCACCGTTAGGAAAATTTTACCAGAAGCAGAGGCTGCGGAAGAGGCAGCCATGTAAATCATGATGCCAGCCAGTTGACGGCAAACAGCAACAGCATTCCCGCTCCATGTGTGCGTGCGTATCTGTGTTTTGGCCAAGTCGAAGAGTTGCCGCTTAGGAAGATTCGTCAGATTCGCATAATTAATTGCAAAGCTTTCGAATGGAGGCTAGAGTAGAGTAGAGCTCTGAGCTCCTCTGAGCTCACAACCTTCGCCTGTGGAATTTTGATTGTGTGTCCAGGGGTGTTGGGAGGTGAATGTAGAGGTGGAGGTGACTCTGCCACGTTGTTGTAGCGATTTGTGAACGTAATCGGGGTTGGGCGGAAAAGGGTTGGAGGAGGGTTTGGATGGATCACCCCTTTCCCATAACCAACACCTTTGCGCACAATTCCCCGGCATCTCTGCCTGGGCACACACAAAATTAATTGCTTTTGTCATTATACGGAATCTTGACGACGCCTCGTTTCTAATTTAATGTAGTTCATGGAACGCCGTTCCCAGCTCCCCAGCTCCCCCGCTCTCTCCGTCCATCTATCTATTCACCTGACAGTCGCCAGGTTGTCGTCCCTGTTGTTGATTTGTGATTTATGAAGATTAATTTATTGCTAAATAGTTGTACATAATTTATTTAACATTGATTTCAAGAGGATTACTCTGAAAGTTCAGGGAATAAGTTCTTAACTGGGTCTTTGATAGAGGCAAGTAATTGACCTTGGTATCATTAATAAGCAATTATGTCACCTAAAAAGATGTAAAAAAAAACAATTTAGAAAGAGTACATTTAATTAATAGCGATTCATAAAATTTTGTATGTTTAATTTAAATATTTTTTTAATACCAATCTCTTTTAAAATAATTTAAAAATTTATAAAAAAGTGTTTTAAATTGAATGTTTTTAGTATTTTTATTAATACAAACAGCTTTCTTTTTATTACATATTTTAAAGTGTATTAAATAAAGTTACAATCAGGGACCGTAAATAACAGTTATTTGTGATTTTTATTTTAAAAGGCCTACTGAGATTTGTATAAGTTTTAATTAACAATTTAACTGGTTTTTATGCACTTTATAGACATGAACAATTTACAGTTAATTTGCTTTCCAGATTTGTTGAAATGCATATACTTTGTGGACAAGAGTAAAAAGAACGTTATTTTTGACGTTTAAAACCAAATATCACAGTAGTCCTTTAAAAAAAAAAATCACAAATAACTGTTATTTACGGTCCCTGGTTACAATTTAAGATTGCTGCCTTTCAATTGACACCTTACCATTTATTTAATTACCCATAGAAAATTATATAGTGTCTCCACAGTCTTGTTTACATAAACCATAAAGTCAACTTCCAAATCCAATAAGCTGGACCCAAGAAACAAACACAGAGGCCAAAGATGGAGGCCTAAGAACCTGCTAGCAATCCAATTTACATCAGATGTGGTCCAGTTGAGGTCTTTGGTAATCGATGGAAGATTGCTTCATCCTTGGAGCATAGAGAGAATTGTAAATGAATGCATTTGTTTTATTCGATGCTCAAGTTCTGCAAGTCTCCATCTGGGGCCTTGTCAACGAATATGCAAATTTGTGCTGGGCACCCGAAGAGCTGCCTAAGTAGTCTCAGTAAATTGAAAGCAAAACATTAAGAATTATGCCCAGATGCAAAGGCAGCCGGAGTGTCAAGTGCATCAGGGGCCATGTGCATCGGGCACATCTTACATGGCCTGAAATTGCAGTTCCAATTTCGAATAGATTGTTGTCAGAACACAGATTTCTAATTGTATGCACAAACATAAATTGAAGATGACTAGTGAGGGCAACAAAGGAAAATTCCCACATGGAAAGGGAAACCCGAATTTAAAATTCGGTTGAGAAAAAACTTTACGAAATTTACTTACCTGCAAAACTTTTAATTGAAAAACCAGGAACGCCGAGATCCAACTTTAGAAGTCCCCTTAATCAGCCTCTTGCGTTCTTAAGATCTGGCATTTTAATTTATGACGCACAATTAAGTGAAAGGATTTCAGTCTAAGCTAGAACTTTACCCCATAACTTTTTGCTTCCTTCTCAGCAATTTCAGATTGGCCCACGTAACATTCCAAGAAAAACTTGGAAAACGTCTTAGTTGGTCTAATTGTAATTTTTTATGCCTCTTGAAGGCTTTTCGTTTTTATACAGAAAATGTAAATAAAATACAAGATAAATTCCTTTTTCCCGCAGAACTCTCCTCTTTAATATTACAAAGTTCTAGCAAATCCATAAATATCAAGTACTATTAAGTACCTTTTATGATTACAATATTAGAAGGGAGAATCCTAATATTGGGTAAATAAAAACCGAATTCCCGCATTGTTTTTTTGTGACGTGTGTCGTTAAGTGTTTTCATTAGTAAATTTATGGAGTATTTACTATACCAATAATAAAACAGCGGCATTTCGTCTTAATTAAGTGTCTGGATGGCAGCAGCGCCTCAAGTAACCCAAGTCAAGGTGGTGGAGGCAGACACGTGATCAAGTCAGACAAAAAACAATGGGACTGTGAATCGAAAATTGGTAAGATAGTGTGACAATCGGTCGGATGTCATAGAAAAGTCAATAAGGGAAGCACCCTAACCACCACCACCACCACCATCATCATAATCATCGAGGAACCGCTGCCAGGAAGTAACCGAATAGAAAAAAACAATGGCAATACAAATACAAATATTGTACTGATGACTTAATTGATTAAATGGATAAAAAAGAGGAGAAAAGCTAGGAGTGTAAGTGCCACCACCACCATGATATTATATCCATGGGAATATCTGTTCGGCCGGGGAGTGTGTGACCCTAAGGAGGTGTTAAGGTGAGACCCTTTGGGGCGTTTATCAGTCGGGCAAGCAAACAATCATCCGATGGGAAACCCATCGCTGGGACAATGATGTAATCATCCTCGATTTAGCGATTATGATATCTGGTTACGGGGATATGCTGGTCGAAAGCGTTTGTTAATTGAGTTAAGTTCGAGTGGTTTAGGGCTTGAAAGATAAAATATTATTGTTTTTAAACTATTATTAAATATAGCAACCCAGAAAGAAATAAAAAGAATAATCATTTCATTGTTTAAAACAGTATTCCTTGAAATAATCATCTTATTTTTCAAAAAATGTCACATAATCACATAATTTTTTTTCTGATTTTCGCTTTTATTCTCTTTACCACTGCAATGGACCAGACATTTAATAAAGACCTTGTAATGTGCGGTGACTGCACTGGTAGCAACAAGGGCGATTGCATTATAGAAAGTGATTCGGGATACTATGTTGAGCTATCTCTTTTTTCTAGATCTAGTTCTGTGAAATCTGTATTTCCTACGCTAACCGATAACTTGGACGTGTGCATTCCGAGCAATATGAACATCAAGGGTATTGAAAGAGTTAGCAATAATATATATTAAAACTTATTCAACTTCTTTCTTGTTCAGCAAAAGATCATTCTTTTCGATATATATGTGTTTGGTCACCAAAACTCGGCTGTCAAATTATAGTCCCTAAAGCCCTAACGGATCAAGCCTGTATGATGTGCAAAACAAGGCATCTAAATGGAGTAAAGAATTGTCCGTGCAAGAGACCAAAACAAAATTTAGGTGATAAATCTGGATCAAGGCAACTCTACGCCAGTTCTCTGCATATAACGATTGGTGTTTTCATATGTTGGCTTTATATAAGAGTATAGAGAACACTAAAGTCGGTCGAAGGCAATGTCCTCCAATGTGTCTTACCTTCAACCGACTTAAGTATTCTCCAAGACCTTGCCGAACTAATAAACAAATACACTATATATTTATTCTTTTTTGGGCTTACAAAAGAAGAAACGTATAATTTTTCTTGTACGAAAACCTCAGTGTTGTACGTACTTACTACCATTTAACACGCAATTCTCATTGGGCTTTCATCCAATTAATATTGAATTTCATCCTATATGCAAACAGTGTTTATGGAGTCACTTTCCGATTCGAGGTCCAAGTTTTACCAGCAACCACTTCATGGTCCGAAGCATTTGTAGCCACCATAATCAGCGGCGACAACCGAGGGCTATACATCATCGGGCTGAGCAGAGCAACATATGTCCAAATAGAGGTGGGTGGGGGTCAGAACCTGCAGGAAGGGAGGAATTCTCGAAACGGAATCGGAATCGTAATCGCATGAAAAAGTAGGGGTGAACAAACAACGGCGTGTGATATTTTGATCAACCGAATGTTACATCAACCGAAAGTCATGGAACAAATCGAGGCTCGTTAATAGAAAACAATTAGATTCTTCTCGTTTTTCCACGGGTTTCCTGGATCCGTTGGCCAGTGTTTGGCCCAGGTGGCGAAAAGAAGGGGAAGGGGTTAAATGAACTATGTGTGGCACGTTCCGGCTAATATACGAAATGAAAAGTCAAGTTTAAAATCATTTATCTTGTTTTCCATCAGCCGGGGGAGAAATATCGCAGAAAAAAAAGAATGGAATTGAGAAAAAATGACAAAGGCACGAGCAGAAATGATGCCGCTAAATGAAATTGGCAAGAGAGCCGCGATGCTTGGAGCATGTTGTGAATGCGAAATGAACCGAGTGACAGTGACACCCTGAAAAGTGGTAGCCCACACACAAACACCTTGCTGTCAACCCTTTTTGGCCTCGGCCTTTTCGTCATATTATTCAAATTGAAACCGTTTTTCCGTGTACTTTTCGCATTTTTTCCACCGAAACTGAAATAGCCGCCCCATGATTAATTCACACAATTGGGAGAATGGTATATTCTTCGTTTGGAATTCTTAAACCACTGACCCTTCGCCTTTAACCCTTCTCCACATCCTGGACACTTGGCTTGCCAATTGCTTCTTTGACAAATTATAGTTGCGGGGGTGACAAGGATCTGCAACTTGAAATTAAAAAGTTTATAAAAAAGAAACAAATTAAATAACACAGAAAAAGTAATTTATTTATGTCGGAAAAATTTAACATTTATTTCTTTTTCTCTTACTACAAATTTATAATAATAACACATTAATGTAATCTGCTAATTGAAAAATAAAAAAACACGCTTTAAAATTTGCACATCTGAGTTCTGCCATTTGTCATGTGCAATGCACGTGTCCCACTCAAAAGGACTGGGATCGATGGTTTTATTTTTAAAATACAAGAAAAAATCGCGATTGGCGAATCAATCAAATTTTGCAAATTGTCCGTGAATATTTGCAATGTATCAAGTTACTCAACTAGGCCAAAGGACCAATTTAATTTTCATTTTTTAATTTCCTAAAAGACTGTAGCTGATTGATTGATATAGCTGAGAAATTATTTTCGAATTCTTTGGATAGTAAATAAAAATCAGAATATTTTTCACCCAGAAACAATTGCTTTCCAAAAACACAATCAAATTCAAAAATATAATTGTTAAACATATTTTTGATTAAAACAAGAATCGCATTATCACTTATCTGATAGACTTAACTGCTCCGACTTCTGGCTCGCCCACGTCGTGAAATGCAAAAACATTAAAATGATAAATGAGTACGATTATTTCCTTATTACCATCAAATTAATACTGCTCCTCTGTTTCTCCACTTTGGCTTGGTAATCAGCTTGCTTTTTGTTTTCCTTTCGCCACACCCAGGTAAAAGGGCAAAAAAGTACCAGCAACATAGCGATTTATTGACTAAAAATGAATTACCACGCAGTGGGCCATAATAAAAGCGAGTAAACAGCAAATTGTAGATGAGTTTTAGACCTTATGATACCTTGTACAGAAAGTGAAACCCTACCTCACTTAAAAATAGTAATAATATAAAAAAAGCAAATAAATTAAAGATATTTATCTTATACTGCAATATATATAATACCAAACATTATGTTTGGTAATTATGAATTTATTAAATAATAATAATATAATATACTATAATATAATATAATAATACAGTTCTAACAACGAATTAGTTAGAATATTGGTAAAGTAATATGGAATAATATATAATCGAATTTTAAATAAAAAGACAAGCATACCCCAGTTAACCTTAGGTAGCAAAAATGAAAATATGAAAAAAGCCCTCCGCCGAAATCAAACACAATCAAGCGAATTGGGTTCCGTTCTAGTTATAGTTCGGGTTACTTTGCTTGCACAGCCATTTGAGGTTGTCCGTTTGGTTGGTTGGTTAAAAATAATCAGACCGCTTCGTGTTGTCGCAAGGACACCCAGGATACGGCCTCCCACCGCGGTAAACATCGTTTGTCAAAAGTTCCGACTGCCAAGGACCTGGCCTGTCCAGCTCCAATTCCACCAAGCTCCTGCTCCTCCTCCCAGCTCCAGTTGCACTTTATCCGCGGTGGGGTGGATTGCTCCTTCAGTCAAGGACTTACGTGAGTCGCGGCCGTGCGATAAAATAACCGGTTACAAAATATTTGTTGACATTCCGCGGTAAATTACCATAATTAGTTGATTCGAGCGACCGACCCATGTTTGATCTGTTTGGACTGTCACGGGGGCGTTAGGTTGGGTCAAAATACTAGAGACCATAGAGAGTGGGTGTGCGTGCTGCGACATAATGCCAAACAGAGCACTGCCCACTGCTAAAGGGATAATAATTAGAGCATATGTACGGATTGAGTGCAAATATTGACTCTCGGGTTGCGTTTCCTTTTCATTGCTAGCCTCCATTTGTCATCATTTCGGGTCGTTCTGGTGAGTAAACTCAAATTAATCAGCCTGATATCAATATCCGTGCAAACATAGCTCCACATAAAACATATGTATGCATACAGGCGATACATATGTCAAAACCTTATGGACATGGATTTGCCTCAAGGTTTCTCTTGGCCGCAAGGATTGTGTACTGTTGACATATGTAAGTTTAGGGGTGAAGGCGAAGAGGTTAGTTTGGATTGATATAGTAAAGCAACGCAAATAGGGTCTCAGAAAAGGTTAGTTACGATTTTGACATTAAATCTTAGAAGCAAATCTAAGGTCGACGTAAATGTTGTGAATATTTTAAAATGATTTAATAATTTTCAACTTGCAATGTTTGTATTAAGATTGTTTGTAAGATTGTTTTCATTTTTTTTACGATTTAATGTCGTGTGTTGTCACGAGGTAAATTTAAGTTAAGTTAGTAAATCAATTATTAAAATTAAAAAAGTATTATAATCTGTAAAGATTAGTGTTTAACAATGTTTTTCTCTTTATTATTTTACAAGGTTTAAGACCTTTTGTTAAACCGAAGTAAATTTAATTTAAGTAAATTAATCAAATATAAAAAATAAAAAAAATATTCTAATCTGTAATGATTAGTACATAAATATAATATTTCATTACTTCTTAATACTTTAAAAATTTTAAGCCAAAGCCTATTAAAAAAATAAAAAGAATAATAAAAAAAAATTTACTTCTCAAACATACCTACAAATAAAAAAACTTTTATTATTTTGTTTTAAGATCTTAAAAATATGAATACAAAATTTCAATCATTCAGTTTGACTCCTTCGGTCTACAATGACAAAGTCATTAGTAAACATCCCTCCTATCTTTAGGAAAACAGGATAACCACGACTTCAGGGGCTGAACCAATGAACCTCAAATTAATCCCAAAGCCACAGCGACAATTAATATGCTACCAAACCCACGCCCACAAAAGATATAGAAACGAGCAGAGAGAGAGTGAAAAAGAGATTAGGACAGTCAAATGACTTTAAATTAAGCCGCTGTGCGTCTGTCGATTTAATTAAAATCAAAACAAAATCTTTGCCCGGCGCCACGCCCCCTTTTCGCCTCCCCCTGGGCCAGGCAAATAGACAAATAATAAAACCATAAATAATGCAAAACAATAAATGAGCAAATATTCATAAATTATTAACGCAGGAGCTGCTGGCTGACAAAAGGCAGGGCAAATACCCAAAATATTTTGCCAAAGCATTTAGAAGGACAATGAGGCACGAACCAGATGACAGAATCCGGGGAAGAATAGCAAATCCCCGCAGCAAATAATTGAGCCTCATAAAGGAAATATCATTCATTGATTTTCCCCCGGCAACCACAACAGACTCTCGACCTCTCATTTCCCCCAGCAAGTGGATGAAGTCGTTCGCCGCCTTGAAATGGGATGGGGAGTGGGAAGGGGAATGGGAATGGTGTGGCAAGTGGTGGTGCTATACATAGGTGGTGGGTCATGGGGCTCCTGTCCGCAGACAATATGGACAGCTGACGAAACTATCCACCGAACGCTGGAGGAAGACTTTCACATGAATCCGAAATCTATGCCCCGTCATGATTTGCACAAAAAACTTGATCCGGCAAATTTGTCTGTGGAAGGACACAGGAAACATGAGGGGAAAAGGGACGAGGGAAAGCTAAGGAAGAGTCAGGGGGAACAAATGATAAATTATTGAAGGATTTCTGTTAATTTGATGACACTGATGATAGCCAAGGCCAGATTATCCCGACTGCTTTCCTCTGATAGGTCGGAAGCCGGTAAGCGATATATTTTAAAATCGATTTGATTTAAAAAATAAAAGTTGAAACAAAATGGTAAGTTGTGGATTTTGGCAAATTAAACATTTTTCAAAGAAAAAAGTTTACCCTTTCTCTTTGATGTGGGGAATTTAAAATACCTTTTTAACCTCGTAAGTATCATTTAGTTTAAAAAATGTACATGCTGCTTTACCAGTTTCCCCAGTTTTAGTTTTCTTACTTTTATTTTAAGCAATAAATGAAATTTTATAAAATCTTTAGAAGATAATATGAAAATTAAAAACAGCCGAATAATTACTGATGTAAAACAAATTAATTATTTTATTTTAATAAAATGTGAGAAGCCGCAAAACAACAAATAATGAACAAATAATAAAGTAAGCAAGTTTTTAGTGTTCAATGATATTTGAATTCAGCGCTTCAACAATTGGGAATACCCCAACTAGCTTAGCAAAGTTTCGCTCCCACCCGATACTGCCACCTTTTTCGATTCCCCGGCAGGCAATCGATGTCAACGAAAAGCCAATCGACGCATCGATAGCTCAGGAATTGTCACCCAAAAACAAGCAAACAAGCAAAACAATTCGAAAGTCAAAAAAGCGAGCGAGATGAGCGCGTATTACCGGCGCGAGGCGCTGCGCCACAAGAGCCCCAGCCGGGGCTCCTTCGAGGCGGAGATGAACGAGTCCGGCTACACATCCTTTCGGGCGCAGCACAATTCCACCGCGGAGACGCCATTTTTGTTCGAGGACGCTGAGGGCGAGAACTGTCGCAATGCGTCGAACACTTCGCTGGTGATTCGGGGACAGACCACGCCCAGTGGCCACTACCAGGAGCAGGACCTCCACTGGGGCAAGCCATTTCCGCATTCCAGGTCGCAGCCACAAAAACAGGGCTCCTTAGATGAGTCCTTTTCGCTGACGCCCCGCCTGCAGGAGGCGCACAGTCTGCCCAAGCGGCGCAAGAAACACTTCCAGCCGCCGCACAGCAGCCCCAAGAAGTCGAAGAAGCTGCTCTTCCCCCAGCTGGAGCAACCGCCTCCCAAGAATCGCTTCTACGGCGGCGTCGAGCAGCTGGACATTGTGGCCAAACTGGCCCAGAAACAACCGGCCCTGGAGTGCATACTGCGCCATTTGGGCGCCCACACGCTGGACGTGATGACCCAGGTGTCGCCGGCCTGGCGGCAGGCCGTCTATCGCAGTCAGCGGGATTTGGAGCGCCTGCAGAACCACCGGCTCAAGCTGAGCCTCACCAAAGAGAACCACCAGGTGCCCAAGCGGTGCCGCCATGCGCCCAAGGCCAACCAAACAGTGCCATTGCAGAGCTCGAACCACAGCAGCCTGGCCAACAGTGCCGCCTCGCTAATGGACTCGGGCAACGCGAGCGTCCACCTGATGGAAGTGGATGCCGGAAGGATTCTGCGCGAGCAGACGCAGCGCGTCAAGTGCCCGCGATGCGGACGAGGCAGCCGGGTCTTCGTGAGCGAGGCAGCTAAGAGCGGCGACATGGCGCTGTCCCAGACGCTTCCCATCGGTTGCAACAACAGCACATTCGCCGGACAGTCGCTCAAGCGCTTCTTGTCCCTGGACCTCGACGAGTACAAGACGCCGCAGCCGGCAGCCGCTTACAACTTCGCCGAATGCACCGGCGTCATTTGCCAATTCCGCTTTTGCGTCAACTGCCTGTGCAAGTCGCATCCCGGCGAGCGTTGCCTTGTCACCGAACTGGACACGCCCTCCAAGCTCATGATGCCCCGGGAGCGACTGACGCCGCCACAACGTCCCCAGAACCGCGATCCGAAGATCAGAAGGAAGAACTCTCTAAAGCGTCTCTGCTTTTAGCTTATAGCATAGGCTTTTATTTACGTTTAGTATTCGATTTGTTCAAATCTCATCAATTCCGTATTATGTTAGCCGCGTTAAGTTCCATTTTGTCATTACACACATTCTCATATTTGTTTTTAAATCGTTCATTGTAAGGTCTGTCGGAAATCTGTACCTCTGCGAGATTAAGTATTTTTTACATATGCGAAATATAAACATTTTTATAAATAGAGCTTTAATTTCTAGAGTATTTTATTTTTATTTATAAAGGACTTTTTTAAATTAATTGTCTCCCAATAAGTGATAAAAGGTCATGGAAACCGTTCTCTTGCCATGATTTTATTTGTACCTATAAAAATGGTAAGCTTAAAAATTGAGTGGAATTTGTATTCGGTTTTTATACATTTTTTACAAATTGTTAATTATGAAGTGGTACGCACTATATAATAGCATATTTACATTTTCATTTTACAGATCTTTAAATTATTCGGCGTTTTAAGTTAAGTTTTATTTTGCAGAGGCCTTATAATTTAAAAAATAACGTTTTTGAAAAATGGAACTTATTCCGGTCGCTGTTGCAGAAACACTCTCTGTCTGAACCGCCTGTAATTTCGATTAGTGTTTATCTGAAAGGCCGCTCCGACATAAACACCCCATCGATATATCGATAACTTTAACACAAACACGTGTGGAGTGCGGTTGCCGCACGTTTTTTTATTCTTCGTTTTAACTTTGAATTTAATTAAAAAGAAGGAAAAGACAGGCCATCCACGATGAGCACCGCGTTGGCCCAGCAGCTGCAGAAATTGGCGGCGCCGCAGTCGTCGGTCACGTTGGCGGACGCCCGGAGTCGCGCCTCGGTGCTCTTCGATCCCAAGGAGGCGGCCAAGAAGGACAGGCGCTCCATCTACGAGATCGGGATAACGGGACTGCAGGAGCTGACCGACTTCAATCCGGCCTTCAAGGAGTTCCAGCTGACGCTGTTCGACGAGGCCACCCTGACGCTGGAGCGATCGGTGGAGCTGCCGGAGGTGAACAAGATGCTGGACGCGGCCATCGGGAAGTTCCTGCGCCTGTTGTCGCCCTACCTCCTGCTGCGCCCCGCCCACATGGCCTTCGAGTGGCTGCTGCGCCGTTTCCAGGTGCACGAGTACAATCGTAGCGAGGTGATGGCCCTGATCCTGCCCTACCACGAGACCAAGATCTTCGTGATGATCCTGAAGACCATGAGACTCCGCTCGTCCGATGGCGACTGGTACTGGCTGCGTCCGCTGCAGCGTCCCGGCGTCGCGCTGGCCAAGACGGCCATTGTCAACCGGGCCGCCGGGAATCCCGCCTTCCTGGGCTTCATCTGCCAGAGCACCCAGAAGGCGGTCAAGGAACTGGGTCCGCGGGCCCACCAGCTGCAAGCCCAGATCAACTTCTATGCCACCGTCGTTGTGGGCGCCCTGCAAACGGCGAAGCCGCTGCAGGATTGGCACATCACCACCATTCTGGAGTCGCTGCTCCGTGGGCTGGTGTCCGATAATATTGACTTTATGGCCGCAGCCTATGTGATTGTCGCCCAGCTGGTTTCCCGCACCAAGCTGAAGAGCGAAGTGTGCAATGCTTTGTTGCAACGCGTGGCGAATTGCCCCTTCGAGAGACTCCACACGGAGTCACTGCTCCTGCTCGTCTGCATCTATGGCAAACAGCAGGCTGCTGTGCCGCACTTTAAGCCAGAGACCGCCATGAATCTCGTGGGCCAAAAGTGGCTCATCTCGACTCTGGCCTCGCTGGCCAAAAGCAACATTGCCATCCAGTCCATCTGCATGCCGCTCGTGACGGGAGCCGTGACCGCCATTCGGGAGGAGGACCCCGCCTCCAACTCGTGCAAACTGTTCTTGGATAACCTTTTGTCGGATGTGCCAATGGCTACGCCGACTGCCCAGCAACTGATCAAGTGAGTATCTAAATGAATCATTCAATTTTTGTTTTATCATAGTATGCCATAAAATTTCTGATTTGTTTAATTCAATTCTATGTGAAATAAATTGAATGTTTTTTTAATTAATTTCGAATTGAATGAATGAATGAATAATTGAATGGAAAATTTTTAACAAATCAATGTTAGGGCTAGTACTCAACCCAACAAAAAGTCGTCCAAAACAAAAAACTTCATATGAAAAACAACGTCAAAAAATTTTGTTTCATATGAAGTTTTTGTTTTGGACGACTTTTTGTTGGGTTGAGTACTAGCCCTTATTAGGTCCCTTTCTTCTTCAAAATAAATTTTCGTTTAAATTGTTTCGGAATTCATGACATTCATTCATTCAATTCTATTAAACTTAAAATTTAAATTCATTCAATTATATTAAACTCAAAATTCTAATTAATGCATTCATATAAAATAAAAAATTTAAAATAATTCATTGAATCCATTTATGCAGGGCTCTATGTTTTCCATGAATATGAATTGATTAAAGGCTTTACTTTTTCTTTACATCTTAAATGACCAAAATAATCATATAAATATTATTTGAAAATTTGTAAGATTATTAATTATAACTTCCACATTTTAGTTGCTTTCTGGATACCTTTGTGGAGACGGAGAGCGATGTGCCAGAGCCCATGGACACCTCCGCAAACGAAGATGAGGATACCATCGTAATTGATTCGGATGATGAGGCGGAGACGGAAAAGACCAGCTTTCAGACCTGGTATTCCGATTACCTGGAAAAGCTGGAAAAACGTTATCCTGAAGCTTTTGACCTGAGTGTCAAAGAGGCTCTGAGGGCCAAATCCAATACAAGCAATCGCCAAAAGGCCCTTAAGTTGGCCCTAGGTAAGTAAACTAGAATAGCTATAATTCCTAATGGAATTTATGATAAAGAATATGATTTTATTTAGGTTTCCGACTCAATACCACAGATGACAAAGCGAAGCATGCCTATGAGAAGCTCTATCACTACAGCGCTGACTGGCGACTGGCTGCTGTGCAGCAACTGCTCCAGAACCTCACGGTGTCTAAGAAACGGGAGCGAAGCGTTAAGCTGCTCCAAGAATGTCTGCCCGACAGGATCAACGATGACAGTGGCGCTGTGGTGTCCAGTGTGCTCTCACTCACCACCGCTGAGCTCTGCGACATGTTGGGTCCACTTCCGCTGGCCCAAACCCTGTGTCGTCTGCTATACCGAGGTCAGTCCGAAAAGGATGAGGAGTGGCAGGTTGTGGTTCCGCTGGCCGTTCGTCACTTGACCTCCGCAACTGTAAGCGAATATTATGACAAGAATCTGGTGCTATTGGCGCTGATGCCGCTCCTCTTTCCCGGAGAAGCTCTGGCGGAGCATGAGCACAAGGCTCTGCTTATTCTGCTCAGCAGTGATTTTGCCAGTAAAGTTCCCTTCCTGGCAGCGCTGAAAGTGAGCAGTGAATTTATTGACTTTAATCCTCACGAGCATCGTCAACACTTCTTGGATGTAATAGCGAGCAACAGTCAGGAGCTGATTAGTCAGGAAAGAGAGCTGCTGCAGAGCGTAGAGAATCATGGAGGTGAAGGCTACATTCAGGAAGCCTCTCAGCTGACCCATCTGCTGCTGCTGCTGACTGCCTACGCCAAAAGGGAACTGCAGCCGCAGGAAAGCCTTCACATACTGCAGAAAATTGAACTATACAGTCGGAACATCGAGTTCCGCGTGGCCAAGGGTAATCGCAACACGCAGAGCTTTGCCCCTCTTCAATTGTATGTGGATTTCCTTTTGACTCTGGTGAAGAACACCAAATGGACAACTCTGGCTTCGACGCCTTGGAATCAGTTGTCAGATGAACTTCGTCTTTGCCTGCGGCTGCTGGAGATCATAAGCTGTCAAGTCTTCTCGGAACGGGTTGATCAGCCAGAGCGTCAAGAGTGGACTCGAGCACTGCAGCAAAGTCTCCAACTGATTCTGCCCGAGGCACAGGATAAACTGGATTTTCTGTCCAACTTCTATGTCTTCGAGCGACTGCCGGAATTGTGGCCTCGCGACTCAGATTATGCTGTGTTCCGCCTGCAGGGTTTCTTGCTCATGGAGGCTGTTCTGTCCAATCCAAAGTCCCAACTGAACTGCAACCTGGTTCATGTGTTGCGCGTGGCCAACGCCTGCGGATCGCCTCTACAAACGCTGCGAGTGCAGGCCATCAACACCCTGCAGTTGATTAGCAATCGCAAACTTGTCTCCCACGTAGAGCAATTTGTGCGATCGTTGCTGCAGCGCAAGAGCGAGCTGAGCATGGACCACGAACAATATGCCCTGATTCTGTACACCATTCTGGAACCGGAGAAGGCCACTGCCAAGGAGAAACTAGTGCTGTCCAAGCTGAGAAGATCGGTTTTAGCTTTGGCCTGCGACCCCGAGCAGCCGCCCATTTGCACAGCAGCTCTGCTGGCGGCCCTGAAGCACGTAAACGAAGAGCATTTCCTGTCCGAATTACTGCCGCTGGGACTGGACTCTCTAAAAAAAATAACTACGGGCGTAGACAATCAGCACTTGAAGCAGCTCCCATGGCCACATAACGAAATCTACAAGTCGGTGATGGAGAAGTTCGAGGGACGCGTAGCACTGAATGTTTTGCTTCGAAAGGATCTGGCTTGGAAGCTCTTCGAGGAGAGTTTCGCCCACCACGACACGTACGTTCAGCTGGACCAGAAGCTCCAGCCTCTTCCCTGTGTCCTGCTGAATAGCCTCACTCCGGAGACCTTTGAGCAGCTGCAGGCCAAGCACAAAGTGGCGCTGATCAAGCTGATTGTGGAGGCGGCCACCAATTCGGACAACGATAGCATTTTCCTGGCCAGCCATCGATTGCTGAAGCGCTGCCGCTTGGAGTGCCAGCCCATTGTGCCGATGCTAGTGGACATGTCGAGGGCGCAACTGCAGCAACCCAAGAATACCACGAAGCGACGAGCGGCCCCCAGCCAACTGGACATAACCAGCCCATTGTGGAAACAGGGAATGACGCTGCTGGAGCTTTTGGAGCACAAGAAGCAATTGGTTGGAGCTGAGTTATTGATTCCTCGGCTCTTCGAACTTCTTGCCTCCTGTTTAATACTGGAAGACCACAGTGCCATCGAGTATCCCAAGCAACTGATCCTCTCGAGCTTGCTGCACTGCTGCCAAACGGCCCAGTCAGCCGGCGTGGAGATTGTTAAGGCCGTGCCTGAGTCTAGCTTCCGCATCGATGTGGTGGTGCAAGCTTTGAGGGATACACGCAACCCACAGACTCAGCAGCACGCCCTGCTTTTCCTGACCCACTGTGCCGGCATGTATCCGCAACAGGTGCTGGACAAGATCGTCGAGATCTTTACGTTCGTGGGCTCCAGGGTGGCGAGTCACGACGACGCCTTTAGCCTGCAGATAGTTCACAACGTGGTCGAGTCTATTATACCCATCCTGCTGCTGAATACTGGACACAGACAGCTGGTTATTCCTGTGCTCAAAGTGTTTGCTGATATGTGCACCGATGTGCCGGCCCATCGAAGATTGCCTTTGTATGCCACCCTGTTTCGCGTCCTGGAACCCAAGGAGCATCTCTGGCAGTTCCTGTGCATTGTGTTCGAGAAGCAAGTCCGACTGGAGGAGGCCAAGAAGAAAAACGTTTCCACCGACAAGTCGCGACTGGACTTTGCCCGCGAAGTAACGCTGATGTTCGAGGATCCGACGGTCGCCTTGCAGACGTGCATCCAGCTGCTGGAATACATGGCCAAGTTGCCGGCCAAGAAGATTGACGGCAAGGAGGGCACCGGCTCCTCCCTTTCATCCACGGAAGCCGAGTTCTTTGATGTGCGGACGCGAACGTTTAAGGAGCTTCGTCACTACAAGTACCTCATCATGGATTTCCTGTCCGGAATTAGCAGCTGCAACGAGTGGAAGGAAAAGATGAAAGTTCCCGATCCCCGCACACTACTGCCCCACTATCAGGGCTTCATCCTTAAGACGCTCGCCTTTGTGGGCGTGGTCAATTCTGCTTTGGAATCGGGCAGCGAAACACCTTATTTGGATAAATTCTGGCGGGTGCTAGGCAACCATGCCCACGACGTTTTGGATAACGCCATCGGGCTACTGGCACCGGAACACTTCCTCAGCGTAATCACCGAGCTACTGCAGCACGATCATGTGTATGTGCGCATCAAGGTTTTGGATTTGTTGGTGACAAAGTTGGGAGCCACTAGCGATTACTTTGCGGGATCGGCCGCCGAACACTTTGGGGTGCTTTTTGCGCCATTGCAGGACATAATCAACGTCATCTTGGAAAGCGGATCCAAGAGTGCGCAGCAGGCAAAGTTGCAACAGACGGCGCTGCATGCACTGCAGCTCTTGGCTTTGCGACATGGACGCGACTTTATCGAAGAGTGCCGCTCCCTGCTGGCCATCCTGACCAAGATCACCAAACGGCGGGCAAATGTGCCCAAGGCAGTAGTGGGCAATGTGGTGTTGACCCTCGTCGAGATTTGTGCAAGTCTCAAGGCTCACGCTTTAGCCCAGTTGCCCAAGTTTGCGCCCCAGCTCACGGAGTTGCTAAAGGAACAGGTTCACCAGATGGCCACGCTCAAACAGGCACCGGACTACGTCTGCTTCACCCTGGTTCAAGGTAAGTTTATACAATACATTGGCAACTTAATCTTTACTTACATTTTCCCTTCCCTTTTTAAGCTCTTCACAAGCTGTTCAAGGCCTTGCCGCTTTTCCTGGGCCCCTACTTGGTGGACATCATTGCCGCCTTGGCGCGCCTCTCAGTGCAACTAGACAATCCACTGCTGCTGCAGGATAAACGCACCCAGGCGCTGAAGCAGCGACTTGCGGACGTTTGGACAGCGGTCGCCCAGGGCGTGGAGGTGCGCATTCTGGTTCCCAGTTGCGCCAAGTCGTTCTCCAGTCTATTGGAGCAGCAGGCATATGACGAGTTGGGCCAACTGATGCAGCAGCTCCTCCTCCAAAGCATCCGACACAATACAGCGGCTAAATTGCAGCCGGTTCAGGATCCTCTGAGCGAGTTGTTCCTGCAAGCGCTAGATTTCCGGCTGCAGGTACGCGGACGCAATTTGCAGCGGCAGGTGGTTTCGGATGTGGAGGCCGCCGTTGCTGAGACCTTTGTGACGTGGATCTTAAAGCTTTCCGAGACGAGCTTCCGACCCATGTACGCCCGTGTCCACAAGTGGGCGCTGGAGAGCAGCTCCAGGGAAACGCGTCTCACCTACTTCCTGCTGACCAACCGTATCGCCGAGGCTCTGAAGTCCCTTTTCGTGCTGTTTGCCAGTGAATTTGTCGAAGACGCCTCGAAGTTGCTGACGGAGCTTAACTCTATTCGCCCGGAGTTCGATGCTGGAGAGCCGGAAGATGATGTCGAGCTGTTGACGGCCATCCTAAACACCCTGCATCACGTTTTCTTGTACTGCAGCGAGGACTTTATCAACGAGCATCGATTTAACGCTCTCATGCCGCCGTTGGTCAATCAGTTGGAGAACGATTTGGTACTGGGCAATGACCCACTGCAGCAAGTTCTTAGCAACAGCATTGCCCAGCTGGCGGTGGCCACCAACGATGTGATGTGGAAGCAGCTCAACAGTCAGGTACTCCTGAAGACCCGCACACCGACGCCCGAAGTGCGGATCTTGGCTTTCAACAGCTGCGTTGCCATCGCCCGAAAGCTGGGAGAAAGTTACGCCCCCCTCTTGCCAGAGACGGTTCCCTTTATCGCCGAACTGCTGGAGGACGAGCATCAGCGCGTGGAGAAGAATACACGCAGCGCGGTTCAGGAGCTGGAAACCATTCTGGGCGAGCCGGTGCAAAAATATCTTTAAGTTTGGAAACGGAAGTGTTTTCTTTAACTGTTAACTATGTATGTTTTTCTTTGTAATTAAAAAGAAATTATTTTTGAAACATACCAAAGGTTTTCCAATTATAACTGTTCAGAGCTATATCTGAATTTACTTCCACTCAATTTTCTTTTATAAATACAATAAGGCATGAATGGATTCAATGAATTATTTCGAATTTTTTGTTTTATATGAATGAATTAATTATAATATTGAGTTTATTAGAATTAAATTAATTATAATTTTGAGTTGAATTGAATGAATGAATTCCGAAATAATTCGAACGACAATTTCTTTTGAAGAAGAAAGGGCCATAATTTTGTGATTAAATTTGCCTGAATTTTATTTACTATGCAGTTAAGCTTGATTTGTTAAAAATTTTACACTTTTTGTTCTCAAAAGAAAGCACAAAAAAACACTGGCAAATTCAAAAAATTCATAAAAATTATACATTCATTCATTTAATTCGAAATGAATTAGAAAAACATTCAATTTATTTCACATAGAATTGAATTAAACAAATCAGAAATTTATCAATTTTATACTACTCATATATTTGTTAATTCACTCAGGCAAATATTAAGACCATTGTAATTTTCTTGACCCATTAATGAGAAACTCGGAGTTCATTAACTTAATCATTTATTTCGAACTGCAGTGTTCGCTTAAACTAGTGTACAATAAGAAAACAATCAACATTATTCTTGACACAACAAAACACCGACTATGTGTTGTAGGTGTAGGAAATGGTGGGGATGTGGGCGTTGTTGAGCGTATTGTCGTGCGTCTCCTTGTCCTCGGGGATCTCGGGATCCTCGCGCTCCTCCTCCTCGTCGATGATGCTGATGTCGCGGATGGAGGGTCGATGGCTGCGTCGCCAGCCGCTGAGATCCTGCGGCTGCTTGGTCTTGGTCAGCAGCTTGGTGCCCGTCACCGAGATCAGGATAGCTCCGAGCGGAGCGGTTAGCACGATGCTGAAAACACAGATCGTCTGCACAATATTCGCCCAGTTGCGTTCGTCATCGGTGGCATCGTCGCCCAGATGCTTCAGGGCCACTGGACCGAGGGCGGCCTGTACCGTGGCCTTGGCCATCCACGACAATCCCACAAAGAATTTCTCCTTGGTGTTGAGACGATCGCCAAAGGCAATGCCCGCCGTGGTGAAAATGCGCAGAATGGCGCCCGTAAAGATGCAGGCCGCTCCAATGGACACCGTGTGCGAGTCCAGCTCGCGAATCTTGACGGTGGCACCGGTCAGACCGAATAGTATAGGCTCGAAGATCATCCAGAAGATCTCGAAGGCGGTGGACACCGGATTGTCCTCCACATCCCAGCCGTCCTTGCACCAGAACAGATTCGAAACGAAGGCCGCGAAGACGACGCCCAGGGGTCCGGCTCCCTCGAAGCCCAGTTCTTCGCTGCCGTAAATGGCCATCAGGCCGCCGGTGAAGAGGAGCAGCGTCCGCAGCGGCACCACATAGGCGTCACCCTTCTCCGGAAAGATGCGGGCCAGCGATCCCCAGATGACGCCAAAGCCCAGGCCGCCCAAAATGCAGACGGGAGCCTGGGCAATCTGATAGGCCAGACCCTTGTCCGAAAACATCACCGTGCTGATGATGCCGAAAATGGCCACCGACAGGGCATCGTCCACTCCGGCCACGGCCACCACCAGTGTGGGAATACCCTTGGCCACGCCATAGCCCTTGGTTCGCAGCCGGAACAGGCAGGGAACCACCACAGCCGGCGAAACGGCAGCAATGATCGAGCCCAGCAGGAAGGCCCAGATCCAGGGCAGGTCCAGCAGGAAGTGCGACATCACGGCCATCACAACGGCCTCCACGCACCACGGGATGATGCCCAGCTTCAGGATCGTCTTGTACACCTTCTTGAAGGCCTCCGGCTCCATCTCGAGGCCAGCTCGAGTCAGGATTATGGTGAGCGCGAATTTGCGCAGGTGGGCCGTTACCTTGGAGAAGTCGCCATCGATATTCGCCCAGCCCACGTTCTAAAATTATAAAATTAAGAAAAATCGTTTTTATTTTTTTGTGATAAATAAAAATAATAAATTAATTATTTTTTAGTGTTATGTAGTACTAAAAGTGAGTTTAAATTGAATGGCCGACGAGATAAAATACAATTTTATATAACGTAATGTGCCAAAAAAATTATTTTAGGATTTCAACGTTGCGAAATTGTCGTAAAAATTACTCATACGACACGTATAACAGTTAGAATTTGGTCGGAAAAAATCTTAAATTTCTAACCTTGTTAATAATATAAATTTCCAATTATGGTTTAAATGATTAACATGGCCAAATTATTATTTTTACAGCATAAATAAATGGTGTATATTTAACGCTCACCTGGAAGAGGATGCCCACCAAGAGCATTCCAATTAGACGCGGCAAGGTGGTCAGCGATATCAGGTAGCCACCGAAATTTGCGGCAACAGTGAGAACGACCAGACCGAACAGCTGTCCTCCAGGGGCAGCAGAGTCGCCGATAATCACAAAGGCCGTGACCCAGATAAGGACACCTGTAATTTAAGAAACGGGTATTAAATTTGTAATTTTAATATTCATATTGTAAAAAAATAAAAAAAAAAGCATAATGCATTGCATATTATGAAAATAAAACAAAAATATTTGAAACAATTTATTTAAAACTCTTGAGGTTAAAATCTATAAATTGAATTGGTCCGATTGATAGAGTTATGATGTCGCAAGAGTTTTCTTAATAAAGTCAATTTTAAATTGTTAACTGAGTTCGTTACTAAAAACTCTCAAGTTTAAAAATCTTTAAAAATGTAGAAAAATTCCAAGAGCCGTAATAAAATTAAGATTTTTAACTAAGTACAAATCGTCGATTTACTTTTGTAACCTAGTGGTATTATTGACATAGCCAATGGCAACATATGCTTTTTACAACCGTTCCGAATACTTTACTTACCAATCAATATAATTGAAACTAGGCGAGATACCGTCCTGAAGGTGGGACACAGTGGGTAGGGGAAGATCTTCTGCCAGAATGGCGGCTCCCAGGACGCAGATGGCTCCTCGCCGCGGCACTTGAGGCAGAATGTGTACATCCAGGACTCCTCCACGTAGTTGGCCCCGCCATTGCTGCTGTCGCCCCCGGAGGTGTGTCCCATCTGGTGGCCATTGTACTTCGCATTGAGCACGTCCAGCGCATTCTGTCGATAGTTTTCTGTGAAACAAGAGGAAGGTTCGTGGCCATTAATGAATGTATTATCAATACGGAAGCACCTAGTTCCCAGTTTACCTCAGGCCTCAAGAAAATTATCTCGTCAGCCATCATGGATCTCTAATTAGGTGATAACTACGTCCATAATATCATATCGAAGGGGAATACGTCAAAGGCAAGACCTACGCAATAATATTTGGAATTGGTAGAGCCCACTTCCCCCGCCTCGCTAATTGATAATGTCAACTGGAAAATGAAATAGACGCAGAACCCATAGCCCCCGATCAAACAGTTGGTCGAACTTGAGATATTTGCATTTTTCAACTGGCTAATTCAGGCCGCAATCTCAACGAGACCGTGACAATGAGGCGCTGGTTTTATAGGAAACTTCCTATCATTTTTAGGAGAAACACATTTAATATGTGTTAAAATATGTCTGATTCACAAAAATATTATTTACGCGTTACGTTTAAAAGCTTGCACTAAATGTTTGAAATTTTTAATTATTTTAAATACTTTTAAATTGAAAACAAAATCAGAGTTTTATTATAATTCAAATTGGGTAAGAGCTCGAAGTCAATTTAGTACGCAGCATATATTTATTAATAAATACTCATTGTAGCACGTTTTCAAAAGAATTTAATAGTTCATTCTGGTTTATAAAAACGTGACCGCTGCGGAAATATTTAACTGCACGCGTGAAAAGTTAGGAATAGACAATGTACGCCGCAGACAAAATAGAAAATATTTTAGGAATATTAAGTTTAAACTGATTAACTGGGTTTCTGTCTGAGATTTTAGGATCAGCAATTCTACCACTTACCATAGCTATGAGTCGAGGCCCGATCACTTTCGTTGTCATGGGGCACTGTATCCTTTAGAATGCTCTTCCTTCGCGCCGGTCCAATATCCGTGTGCGAATGCGTGGAAGTCTGCGATGAGAATACGAATCGAGGTTATTCCAACTGAATGACGAACTGTTATCGTTTGCCCATATATATTTTCATTAAGAGATTAGCTAGAACACAGCCAAATCCGTTTTTACGATGCACCCATCAACCGAATTGATCCCAATCGCCGGCGTCTAATGAACCTCTCCACTTCCACTCACCTGTGAAATTTTACGCCTCGGATTTTGCTCATAGGCGGGATTATCGTATCCAGCGCCGAGGCCTCCAGTTCCGCCGATCGCTGGCGGATCGGAAATAATGCTGACCCGCCGCTTGGGTTGGCTCTCGATGACAATGGTGCTCTTGTGGTTGCCAGCACCATTTCCATTGCCACTGCCATTCGAATTGGGCATGGGCACGTCGCTGGGCACTGGGATGGGGATGGGGGTTGGAGCGATTATGGTCGTCGGCGTGGTTATGGTCGCCGGAGCACCGCCCCCAGAGGGATAGGGATCCTCGCGAGCTCCTGGTTCTCCCGTGGCCGTCATCGTCTTATGGCTCTGGCGGATCGAAGTTTATAATCAGTTAACGTTACTCGTTGGATGGTTTTATGGCTAGATTAATGGCTCTCAACCTTACACTAAACATCTGACGCCGTTGCGAATCAAAAGTATAAAAATATTAATAAGCGATACGCGAGTTTTTACAACTATCTCGTTCGACGTTTAGCAATGAAATAAATTCATTACCACTCGGTGGCACTCCGCCAGCTGCAGGCGGACACACACACTTACCGAGGCCCTCACACACAGACACCTGCCGAATACACTGAGGGAAATGGCGAGCCGCTAATTGGAAAGCCAAACAGCTATTTATCAAAGTCAGGGAAGGTAGTATGTATAGTTATTTAAAAGTTAATGGAGACACAATCAATTTTTGTTTCGCCAAATATAGGTATTTATTTATTTATTAACTTATAATTATCCAAATATTTGTAGTTTGCCATGCAAAAAAATAGGTTAATACTCTAATGCGAAATTTTTCCAATAATAATGTAAAAAACTTTAAAAAATAATTATGGTTCTTAAGCATGAAAATATTATAATTTTTAAAATTATTCCCCATATTATATTTTTCTTTGGTTGCAAAAATATTTTTAAATGTGAATATTTTAAAAAATATTAAAGCACAGCTTGTGAGTTCGTCTATACATTGAATTTTCTAACTCTGGTTTTTTGGGTTTTATTATATACTGAAGATTCCTCTCCACATTATATATTAAATATTGTAAATATTAAAATACCTTTATCTAATCTATATTGGTTATTTTTCCTAGTGCCTTTGTGAACTTGTGAAAATGTTAAAGACTAACGTAAATATTAAATAAATATTGTAAAAACTTCTAAAAACCTCAATAAAAATTAACAACAATTAGCTTTAATTATATCACCCGGCCCGAAAGAGACACATGATATGCGGTCTGTGATATGGATATGTACCCATATCTCTTCCTATGAATATGTAAAAACCTGGTCGGTTCTCGCTTTGATGACCAAGAAGTTTTTTAGCCATTTGTTTGACGTTCCATTATGACGCGTTTTATCTAAATAAATTCACGCGAGCTCGGTTTAATTTCTGCCTCCTTCACCCCCCTTTTTTTTGGTTTTCTAACGGCGCGTCGAGACGTCTCGAAATAATGAGGCTGAATTGATTATTTTATACATTTGGTGATTATTTGTTTTTCGGGGCTTTCCGTTGTTTTTGCTACTTTTTCCGCTTCTGCGGCGAGGAGAACAAAATGTGACATCAAGTCATGCGGTTCGTTAGCTGAAATCAAACAAAGCCACAGGCATGTTGGTTGCCTGGCAAAATTGTTGATTTAAAATCGTTTTTTTCTCCTCCCCTGGAGTTGTTTAAAAGTTGCGTTATTCAATTTGCTAATTTATGGTTCACACAAAAGCTGGCAGCAAATAGCAGGTGACAAGTCTTTCTGAAATGCGAACAGATTGATTTGAAGCTGATGGTTCAAATCAGGAATCGAAGGAATTCGAAGGGTGAAGAATATGAATATTCAAGTATTCAAGTACGTTGATCTTATTCATTACAATCACTTTGTCATTAAACAATGTGCAACATGTTGACTTTATTCACGCTCTGATTAGAGCACTAAATATAGACTTAAATGGGGAGAATGGAGGAAGACCGGCAGTAGATATCAGGAAGGTTGGGAAGGTAGGAAAAAGTCTATTTGCAATCACAACTGCATAATTGCCCAGCCACGCTCAATGTTTTCAATTTTCACCTCTAATTAGCGCCGATTCAACAAAAGTCCGCTATTGATATGAGTAATTTGCTGTGATAAAATTGTTTTAGACAATATTTATGCTTGGACAGTCACCCCAGGAGGAGTGCGAGTGCCGCAGGCACTTTTCGGTCATCATCTCCATTTTAATCTGGAGCGATGGCTAAAAATTGAAGTGACTTTGTTTTCTTTTTTTGGAGGGGCTCGGGGCTCTAATTGACGCGTGTCTGGTATCATACAGACCCGAGTTGACAAACTTTTCGACACATCATCATCATCATTATCTTCATCATCATCGGCATATCATCGTCACGTGCTATCATGCGAACAAATGGCGAACAAAGCGGCTTAATTAGCATTCGTGTGTCATCTGTTGGGGCTTTAAGACATATATAAGCAAATATATCTGGCTATATAACCCTAAGTGTGCACCAATGGGCTAACTGTATGCCCGTCTACAGGTCATCTGTAGGGTGAATAACTCGGGGGAATCCTCTGCTTCTGCTAGGCAATTAATTTGGGTATTAAGTTATAAATTGGGGTTTTCAAACTTATAATGTTCATTACAAATAATTATTTGTTTCCTATTCCCTTTATTTATTTCCATCATTTTTATGGTATAAGGACTACCTTTTTTGTACGGCCAATAACCTAAGGTAGATTTACAGATATCCCTTTAAGATTTCCAAAAAAAAAATTTTTTCTAACTTTGAAATTTTTGTGAAAAGTATTTTTTTTTTTAAATTACAGTAAGTAGGTTTATTGTCATTCGATTAGAAATTATATTACAATCCTAACTCAGAATGTCCTTCTATATTTGGCCAACTTGTTATTACAAGCTCTGATAATTATAAATTTCGTTAAGTTTTGGCATTTAAGTAAATTAAAAATTTTAACTTTTAATTTAATAATGCAGCTCATTGTTCTTTGGGGTTTCTTGTATTTTCCTCAGAATCCTTGTGAATTATTTTTGCATTCAGCTTTGCTTTCATCGGTTTTTGCCGCTTTTTGACCTTGCCGGAGGTTGATCCCCTCCCCCAGCCCGCTCCACCGCCTTTTGCACCCACACCAAAAAGCATTTTGCATTGCCAACGAATGAACAACAACGAGGAATGATTCTACGTGACATGTTTGCCTGATCGGATTGGCCAAGCCATAAGCAAATTCGAAGTAGTTAGTTAGCTTGGGTCAGTTGGCCGGAGCGGTTGTTGGCCAGTTGGAGAGCTGAAGGGCTGGAGAAGACCGGATTACTTAGCACGAGCACTGCCAAGCCATTTTTGGCCCAAAAGGTTTTCTTTGCCGACCACTTCGAGCCCCATTGCACAATGGTTATAGCCAAAATGAGGGCCAACAGCATTTACATTTTACACCGATTTTGAAACAACTTTGGAGAAGGAGGTGTAGTTGGCTTAGTATCAGCTACCGGTGACGTGATTCACTTTCAAACCTGGCCAGACACCAAACGCATTTTGTGTTCTACGATTTCGCTTTTGTAATTGGCACTGTTGTTCTTCCTATGGCCATTGCTATTGTACTAATCTAATCGATTGCTAGAAAACTGCTCAATAATAGATAATCAAAGGAGATAATAAGTTTCGCATTCTTACACAATTAATCCCCCAAGCACTTCAGTGCAGGGAGCGTGTAAATTTTGAGAACAATTCACTTGAATCACTACGAATTCAAATGGAGGGAAAATTTAGTTGGTTATTTCTACGGATCGTTATCACGCAGAGTCACATGTGGCCGACTGGCAGATATGATGATATTGGACACTTGGCTAATCTCCCTTGGGCTTTTTCCGGTTACGATTAGCCAGTTGTAGGGCACTGTTAATTAACTATACGCTATGACGATTGTTGAATGAACCAATGATTTTAAATGTAATAGCTTTCTCATTTTTTTTTATATTCTGCTGCGTAGTCATAATGGGATTTCTTATTAATTTTAATAACTTAGATAGATTTGTTGCATAACTAAATAAGGAATAGATCTGCTTGACCTCTGCCGCACACGTACAATTACAAATTAAATTAATTTATTAAATTATTCACACAAATATAAAACAAAATGTCATTGTATTGCGTGCCAACCTCTGTTTTCAACCCTTAAATATTCATTTTGAAAAGTTATTTAGCCAAAGAAAAAAACTTAGTTCTCTTTAAATTATTCCTTAATCTAGTGTCTATTAAGCAATGTAATTTTCCTAAACCAATTCCTCACCACTTTCTATAAACCAAATATTTTCAGTTATTTCTTCAAAGAGCATATAATTTTCCATCGATCGAAGTTGAAAGAACTCTTAATTGGGTATCAATAAAACCGGGTTTATTACCACGCTTTGTTTCCTGACTGTTTAACTTCAGAGTGACGTCAAAGAAGACGCTCTAAAACTTACAGCTCAATTGATCAATTGTGCCTTCCCTGGACAAAGTTAAGGAGAATTCTTTAAATAGAGCTCGATTGAAGTTATCAAGTGGTAGATGGCATCAGTCGAATCTTTTATTGCAGTCGGATTTCGTTGGAGCCATTCGGGGCGAAGCTTTCACAAAGTTATCTCAGGTTGTATATTTGCATTAATTTATTGCAAATATAAAAGACTTTTCGATGATTGATCGCAGCATGTAGAAAATCCGTATAATATAATATGTTCGCGGCTTATCTGACAAACACCGTCGATAGGAAAGGGCGCTATACCGAAAAAGATTTAGCCATAAAGATGAAATCGAGTAAAAAGGAAAATAAAAATCCACCAAGCACTTGAGTGAGCCGATCATAAAAATCGAATGGCTATCGTTCGGTGGGCCGATAAGGGGAGGTGGGCGGTGGGCGGTGGCGGTAGCAGCTCGGGAACCCCTTATCGTACCGCCCGGATGAGTTAATTGGCTTGTATTGCCCTACTACCCCAACTACCGTGTGGCGAAGTGTGAATTGTGATTGATTCCGAATGCTAAATACGCAGACGGGATCGGGTCGGGTCCCCTTTTTGAATTGGTTTCACGATTGCGATCGGATCGCGAAATATGTGTGATTACTCCACTTACGAGTGTTTCATTAACAGACCCACTCCACTCGAATATCAATCAGCCATGAATGTTATTTCTATATGATCGGCTTCGGTTTCGGTTACGATTTCGTTTTCATTTTCGATTTCCCCTGTCTTGTTTTTGGGATTTCGACTCAGGTGGTTTTCGTTTATCTCCCTCAATTGCTGGGAATTGTTTATTAAAACATTATCAATATATCTGTAATCCGCAGTCGGATCCACTTCACTCTGTTCTACACTCGTTTTGTCTGGCTTTGGCCTTTGTCATTAGTCGCGTTGACAACTGCTAATTGTGGTAAGTGTTTATTGGCCCAATTTTCGAGGCATAAGATAAGATTCGTTCTGGGTTTCTCTTTTAATTATGCATGTATTTCCTTTACATTTAGTAGGGCCGCCTTATCACAGGTCTCTGGGTAAAACTTCCTCTGTTTATCTAAGCCGTACGAATTGTGAACCTAAATAATGAGTATTTTGGATGGATCCAAAGTATAAAGTTGGTTTATAATATCATAAAAGTGATTTTTTTGGCACGCGGCACTGTTTGATCTGGATTGGATATAAAAGTACTTCAGCGCACAGAAACAAAAATACTCTTAAAAGCGATTAGAAATTTTAGTTAGTTGAAAATAAATTCCCGAATGATATGACAGAAAAGTTGAATTAATTTATATAATGCTTACAAAGATCCAAATAGAACTCATTTAAAACAATATACTTATTTCTACATTCTACAATATAATGATAATTCATTTTAGTACCGTTCCACGCACTGCGTAGTTAATTTCATTCCTATTTCGCATTTATTATTTCCCAGTCCGATATAAATTAATGCGTTCTGGAACTCGTTCACTGCTTATATTATAGGCTTAACCCGGTTGAGATGCTCGATTAAACAAATTTTAAATTATGATACAATTGGTAGCACTGCAAATTGATTTTCCTCATGCAATAAAATGTTCTTATGCATTCATTTCGAGTTCATTAAGAAATCATTCACATTTCATTAATTTCGGCCAATATGCAAATGGGCAAAAAAACGTAAATAAAGTCAAATATATGAACCAAATTAATAACAGCTCAAAGTCGCAAGCGGGCGTTTTAATCATAAGCGAGTGTAATTTGCATTTGCACTTGTGCTCTTTTTTTCTGTCATTTAATTGGTTTGCCCAAAAAAACACGTACAGCCAGAAATGTGAAATATCTAAAGTATTTACTTTATTACAGCCACTGAACCCGAAGGTGGGAATAAGATGAAAGGGCGGTGGTGGGGAAAACCTACTTTGTATTCAGATGGCGGGCAGGAAATTAGACAACTTTCGTTGATGTCTCAAATCTCTGGGCACTTTGTCACTTTTCGTTGTTCTCGTTTGGTTACTAATTCACTTTTTTTCTCAGAAGAGTGGGTGTTGTCAATTAATTAAGACTCAGCAGTAGTCGTTCCTCGGAAACTTTTACTTTCATATTCACACAACGCGATCCATGAGTATGGAAAACTGAAAACTGAGGCGAAGACGATCCGCAACCTGGTTAAAATGACGACTAAATCGCTGCAAATTCCTGCAAGCGTTTTATAGGCACACACACAGGCAGGTCTGTAGACACAGTCGAAAGAATTGAATCGAATTGAAACCGCTCTCTTACTCTCTGACTCTCCGATTCCCGAAGAGCAGTACGAAGCAGTATATCGCTGTAAGTCTTTCCTTCTTATCTTCTTGTGCGATCCCATCCGATTTGATCCACCCACCTGAAAATGAAGGTGGGCCAAAGCCCGCTCTTTGGATAGGGCGTAAATCAAGTCGATCGGTAGCCAATGGTGTAAGCCATAGCTCTTTGCTACTGCATTGCACTATATCTCTAACCGAAGGCCCCTTCAGTTGGTATACCACGACCAATAAAATGGTCAACAAAATAATTTCCTACACGCTTCCCAAGCCACTTGACATCTAGCTTTGCTGGCTAGCTATAAATTTAATTCAGAATTTACCATGGCGAATGCAATGTCATAACTGTACAACTGTACTTGGCGCTGTGAAAATACATTATTTATATGGCCCAATATATGACACGAAAAAGTATGCAATAAATAATGATTGATGACTCGAGATAAAGGTTGGTTTTTCTTTAATTAGTCAGTCTTCAGGCGTTCAATCAATCGAAAATCGAAAGCGTTTGATGGCTTTATGGCCCAGCTAATCAATTCCCATCGATATGGTCGCGACTCTATGTTTTACCTATCATTTGATCAACTTTCGAGGGGATTTGGTAATTGAGACACATTGACTTTAGCGCGGAAGCAGGTGAACTTGTTAATTGACGGTCTAATTGATTCAACTTTATATAGTAATCAGCTTGCTTATCAATAATTCTAATAGCTCCCTAAAGCCCAAATATTTATCTAGATTAATCATTTGGAACAAACAAACACGCATTAAGTTGTCTGTTTATTTGTTTTCCATTTGCATAAAACCCAAATTGATGATTTTGGTCAATTTACCTTTGCCTAATTCTTACTGACAAATCATGATACATCCAAAACTGATAAAAGTGCTCGGCTTTATTTCACAGACAGCGAGTAGTAGTATTCCTTTTGATATCTGCGCCATAAACTGTGTTTATGTCCATAAACTCTTCAAAGATTTCCATTGCAATTCACTTGGGTAAACTAATTGTGATTAGAGCTATATAAGTACATGATACGAGTTATTATAAACCAAAAAAGCCAGAACAATTAAAACGTACGCAAAAATGTGCTTTCTATTGATTTAATTGGCTAAAATTATTATTGTCATTTTCAGTAGAGAGATTATTGCATAAATGTGACTTTGCCCGCATGCCATTAAAATTGATTTCACTCTTGGCATTTAATATTTATTGTAAATTTGTTTATCTAATTTCCGGCAATATATTTACCTATTTTCTGTCTATCTGCATATTGTTTTCGCACTCTCACACCAATTTGCTACACTAAATGGCCGAAATCAATTGAATTCGAACAATCCGCAAAATTGCAGAAATGTATAAACTTTTCGCATGGATCTGAACTTCTCTAATTATTTGAGTGGCAAAGCGGCAACCGTAAAATGCGTCACAGCACCGAGGTGGCGGCTGAAAATGTAGCTGGGTCAGGGATTTGTTTGGGGTCCCGGGGTCCCCATAAATTAACTTTGCCAAAATTACAAACATTTTCCCCATTAAAACCCAAATCACGGGGCCACACACCCTCAACGGAGGAGACACATACATATCCGGGATCGCCGCGGCGGACGGGAATGGAGCAATTTCAATTAAAGCTAATTACAACCAATATCGACTGCCAACAATGTCAAGCATCAAATGCGACGAAGCCACCCAAGAGGAGCCTGCTCGGTTGGTTGGATGGTTGGTTAGATGGAAGCCCGGCTAGTGTCATGTCTGGGTCGTGCACTGAGAGAAACTGCGGTGAAACGCTCACAAGGTGTCACTCAATGTCGCAAAGAGTCCTGCCTGCGGGGGGCGGTAAGTCCTGCGCGGGCGGGAGGGATGCATGAGTAAGTGTTGTTGTCGTTGTCGCCGCCAGCCACTGAAATGTGGGCATTGGGGTGAACCTCAGTCCGAAGACACTTCCAAGAACATACAAATGCTTTCTAGGAACACATTCTTATTTTTTGATTTTTTTTTTTGATAAAATAAAATGATGTCACAAAATCTAAAGGTGCACATTTCATTTTGACAGGCGACTTAAATATTTAGCATTGTTTTTATGTGATTCTTAGGATGGACCAATGTTTAAGATTAAGATTTAAGTTAATTTAAGATTATAAAAAAAACTAAATACTATTTAGCGATTTTTAAAGTATATATTGATGTATATACATACAATTAAAATTATCTAAAGTAGCCGGGTTTTTTGGAGTCCAGAAACAATTTCCTTTCGTTCTTTCTAAAGCACATCACGCATACGCCAGGTGCACATGCCAACAGTAAACTGCATTGTTACTAAGGCAAACATTTTAAAAAATTATTCAACATGAATTTAAAGATCCCAAGGGACTGTGACTTTAAAACTTGGGTCCACTCTAAAGGATGTACGTAGGCGGCTGCTGCTTGAGGGTCCAAAGGCTAGTGTCTGAATTTGAGTCACAACCCGTTGCAAATGCTGCCGTTGTTGTCGTGGAATAATTAAAGCAAATTTGCACTTCAGACAGTCGCCCGTGGAAAAACAACGCAAACATCTCAGCCCTCAACACTGGCGACCCACAACAAGAGCGGAGCCAAATCACCAGACCCAGGTACAATCGAGGATACCGCCTCCTTAAGGAAGAACAAAAACACATAGGAATGGCAAGTATAACTGATTCGACTTTAGAATACCCGTCCTTCTGGTCCTTCAAAAAGTATTGCATTCCTTAGAGCGCAATAAACTACTCTTACAATTATTCAAAAGAAGTACAAAGCATCTTTAAAACTTTGAGCTCATTCTACTTGAGATATGGCTCTTAAATACACTAATATTTTGTGGATGCTTATCTGCTAAGAATGCTTTCTCCTTATTCTTATGACAAACATTCTATCGACTCATATATACCCTTTTTACCATACGAATACCGGTTATAACAACAACGCCGTCAACTGCCAACATCAACAAAAAAGGGGTGCTCGAAAGTGCTTCCAGCACTCGTACCTCCTACAACGACAATAGCAACAACAGCAATGCAGAACAAAACGCCAGTCAGCCGGGAAAGTACGCAAAAAAATGTCTATATGTACGCTAGGCAAGGTACGAGTACGAGTATATATGTTTATGCCACCATAATATGGAACAGAGCCAGCAACACAAAAAACAATACCAGTGAGTGGCACACAGCGCTCAAACAGGAGCGGTTCAATTAGATGAGAAGCTGTAAAAATGGTGAATCACTTGAATCGCTAATTTGTTTTTTCACAATAATTTTGAATTTTTAAATAAGAAAAGTACTTTGGAGAAGAAAATAAAACCTTTGTTGGGTTTTATGAAATTAAAATTCGTAGTAGCATTATTACGTATACGTAATTTTTTGCGTTTGCGTATACGTAATTTTTATAAATGCAAGAAGGGATTTGTTAAGAACGACAAAAATATACATACATACGTAACTTGGAAGGGATACTTGGTAACAAATTAAGTCAAACTAGATAAAAATATTTTATTTAACTTCGATATAACTCAAAAAGCCTTTCATTTCTAAATATCATATATTTAAAATATGTTTTTCATTTTTTGTGTTGATTGTTTTTCAGTTAATGTAGCACACATGTTCAAATCCTTGTACTATTCTGCCTATCTTAATAAAATAAAGAGAATAATATTTGATTGGGAAAGGGAGGGCCTTTTAATCCGGTCCTTACCCCTCCGCTCCTGTGGCAACGAGAGCTTGGCGGAAAAAAGGAAACCGAATGGCGGCCGCGATGTCGGACTCGGGCAGCCGATGCCGATGCCCGATTCATGATGACGACGAGGAGGAGGATGTGGATGTGGATGTGGATGACGATGCTGCTGTACCTCGGCTCTTCCTGTGGCTTTTCTCACTTGCTGAGCGCAACAAGGACCAAAAAATGCCAGCACGGCAACAACAATGGAACAACAACAATAATAATAGCGAATGGCAACAATAAACTGGGCTTGCGCCAAAAACGAAATACGAAAATTTGTGGGAAAAGCGAACGAGAGTCGTTTTCTCACGACGACAGGAGCAAAAGCAACAACAACAACAACAACAAAGGAGCAACTAGATGGGAAAACAAAATCACACACACACGCACACGCACAAAGAGCGGCTCTCACAAAAAGCTGCTCAAAGTCAAAGTTTCGGGTGTGTGTGAATGTGTTGGTAAGAGAGATTCACCCGAAAAAGTTTTTCAACTTGAAATTGAACTGTGTGTGCCATAGTTGAAGGAAGAAGAAGCAGCGTCAGACAAATTGGAGAGCGGCAGTTGTTGTTGCTTCTGATTCAGATTCGGATGCTGATGCTGCTCTTCTCTCTCCTCCTGCTCTACACCGAAAGAAACAATGAAATTAAGTGACAAACCATTTTGACAGGCTTTACAAACTATTTTCGATATAAAAAGGACCTTTTCAAATATCAACACATAAAAAATAAAATAAAACATTTGGTTGAACAAGGGTATTAATTCCTAACCGTTGTATTTATAATTTTGCTTAATTTTTTTTTATTAATTTAAAATAGACAAAACTATAAAAATAAACAAATATTATTTGGGTAGGGATGCTAATTGAACACGGTCCTTTGATCTACACTCTACAAATCGTATGTTACAAATTTAGATTTTTCTTAATAAATGTATTTTTAATCGGCAAATCTTAATAGCATATCAAGGGGATTTTTCCTCTGTGCACTGTAGCTGGCTTTGTTGTTGTGGGAGCGAAAATATTTTAACGCAATTAGAGTCGGAGCATCGTCGTTGTCGTTGTGTCAGCATCAGAGCAAGAGCGAACGCGCACGCAGACGGACACGGAGCACGGATAAAACGGGCGAAGGACAAGAAAAACCTAGAAAGGCCAGCACAAGAATAGAAGGCCCAAGTGTGTGATGTGATGTGTGAAAAAAGAGTGCCTCGAAGGTAGTGTAAAAAGTGTGACCAGCAGTGGTAAAAACCTGTGCAGACTCAATTAACTGTGAAAACCTGCTGCACACACACCGTACACCAAACACACACGCGACACGGCACACACACACGGACACCCCCGTAAAGTGAGAGTGTGTGGAGGAAAGAGAGCCACAGAGAGGTGAAGGTGAAGCTGAAGGAGAAGCGCGAACAATTTGTTGAATACAACGGGACTGGACTGCCGCAAAAGGAAAAAGCGAAAGTGAAAACCAAAGAAAGTCAAACTAAATTTTGATACGCCAAAAACTGAAATAAAACTAGGCGGAAGTTCCCAGCTTGCCCAAACAAACACTAACAAAATAGGAAAAAACATAAAGAACTCAAAAAGAAAAGGGGAGAAAATTGGCGGCGCAAAAGTTAAAAGGGACAAAGACGATTAAGCAGCTTGCCAAGGACGAGGACCAACAGCCCGAAAGGTGAGCCCAAATAAGTCAGGCAAAAGAAGAAGGCAAAAAAGAAATGTACAGGCAAAGTTGCTCCTAGCGACACAAGGCAAAGGCAAAGGGAAAATAAAGAAAAAAATAAAAACGCCCCAAACAGATTTTTTCCCTCTTGGAAAGTGACAGTCGTCGACGTCGCCTTGCAACGCCTCAAGAAGCCTCTGCTGACGTCGCAGCCTCCCCGCTCTTCCATTCACCCTGAGCTCAAGAGAGAGACCTCTCACTCCCGCTTTCCCAGCCGCCCACTTTCACAAAACCTCCCACGCCCCCTCCCCTCCCCCTCTCCCCCTCGTAGTTGTTGGTTTTCTTGTTATTCATAGGCAAACATAGGCAAACAAGCAGAAGCAAAGCAAAGAGCAACCTGCGTGGCTGCGAACAACAACAGCAAACATCCCAGCAGCGCTGCGAGGGCGGTTCTCAAAATGAAATTAGCCCGACTGCGTATTAGGCCCACTTTTCGGTTTTCCGTTTCGATATTGGCCATCTTTTGGGTTAATGCCATCAACATCATCATCATCATCAAAGGAAGCAACGCGCTCGCCCCGAAAAGTATACTATGGCTTTTGGTGTGCGGACCGCGTTAATCCCATCAAAAAGAATTTTTAAAGAACTTTCCAAAGCGGCGAAAAGTCAACCGACATATCAAAAATATCAAAAACCCGTAGAAAAACTCTGACCTTACATAACCTTTTTCATCGAATTTGTTTATCCAACAAGTTTTTTCGGCTATGAAAAACAGCGAAAACTTTTGAATATCTTTTGTCAATGTGCTTTCTTTTTGACTCAGGATTATTATTCCCTCATTCAGCCATGAAACAGTAATCCTCTGGCCAAACCAAATTTTTTGCATCAAACTTTTGGGTAATAACAATTTTTCCTATAACACGGCACTATGGGTAATTTGACCACTTTTTGTGGCATTAATTAATAACTTAAAAACGACCCAATAATTAGCCATTCGGTTTTTTTAATTTAACTATATTAAATTTAAAGAAACTTTTGTTTAAAAAAATAGGCGTGATTCCGCCTTTTTTTTTGGAAAAAAAAATTTTTCTCTTAAACGTGAAAAAAAAAATTTTTTTTTTAATTTATTTTAATAAGAGCAACGTATTCAATTTTTAAAAAATATCAAAGTTTTCCATTTTTGTATTTTTGAATTGCAAGTTTATTTTTATAATTATTACCATTATAATTTCTAACAAAAATACTATAAACCTTTATAACAAAGTTATTGCAATGAAACAATGATGAAAATTAATTTTGAAATAATTAATATTTAATAACAAAGATAGTTGCATACCGGTTTTGCAAAGATTGTACCGTAACTGACATTCACGATACAAAAATACGTGAAATATTCATGTTTGGATGGAGGTCTTAAAACATTTATTTCAGAGAAAGTGCGCAAAAGTGCACTTTTATACTTACTGAGTTTAAAGAGTATTAAGTACTCGACAAGATAAAAAAGGTTCCAGATCTCGAAAGAGCTGGACTCATTTTGTAGCTCCATTTAAAAATAAAAATTCAATACCAATTTTAATGTTTTTTGAGGTTAGATTACACCCAAGATTTTAGGAACACCACAGTCAATAAATACATCGGAACGCTAACAAAAAAAAGTTACATGATTTTGTGATTGAACTGCATTTCAAAAACGGCGCTGCGTTGCTTCATTATACTCTTTTTGATCATTCAAACTTTTAATCAAAATAAGCGGTTTACCAGCGCTGCCATCTCGTTGAAGCACTAGCAGGCTTTCACAGGTGATAACTTAACAGTGATGCACACTGTTAAACTTTTCTGTTAATAACATTTGACATTCATGTTATCCTAATACATTGTGATTGACAAATCCAATTTCTAAGGACTTTTTAAGAGTGGGTTTTGGCCAAAAAAGTGGTCAAATTACCCATAGTGCACGGTTTTAACACTTTAAAATACTGGCTCAGGAACTCAGTTTTTTTGCAGAAATGTTTTAAACACCGAAATTCCTAAGATCAGATTCCGAATTCAACATTGTAATTTTATTTTACTAGACTTATAGCGAATTAGTATTAATAATGGAGTTTAGTAGTAAACAACAAAAGGTGTCTTAATCAAAAAACCTTTAGATCCACTTGAAATCCATAATTTACCTTTAAGCTGATTAAAAGTTCAGAAAAACTGTTTTTAAGCTGATTAAAAGTTCAGAAAAACTTTAAAGCAACAAGAATAACAAGATTTTAATGGATTTTATTTTCACTACTTTAGACTATGACTGATTTCCCAAACTCAAGAAGCTTTCCCGATTATAATCTTGTATCTCTCGAAGCTGTGCTCCTGGCAATATCCAGTTTCTTGCTACCATTTGACCTCCTCTCGTTTTTCGACGGCTGGCATTGGCGGCAGTGATAATTCATGTCCCGCTGACATTTTTGGGTCAAAAAACTAAAATATTATGTGGTCGCTCTTGCCATTTCGTTGAAGTGTGTGCGTAGGTCTGTCTGCCTGTCTGGGTTTAGAGCCCTGTGTCGGTGGTTTGTAGTCATTATTTCATCCAACCTTCGGAGGACCGAGTCCTTGCCATCCTTGCTATCCATCATACCCATTGAAGGTTCGTTTTTCCCGTTTGCCTATTTTCCTGCGGTGCGTGTGTCGAGTCCGCCTGGCATTTGGGCAGATTAAAATTGCATCCGGCGCGCCAAACAAAAGACTGTTGACCAATTTCGCTTAAACATAAAACAAGGAAAGGAAAAATTACCAGCGGTCCTGGCAATGGTTCAAGCTGGCACAAACACTCACACACACTAAATAGCGCAGCCAGCACATAAACACACGAAGGCAAACAGAAATGAATTCATAGTAAAAGTCTTAATTGAAATTTTTGCTTGAAATGTGTACAGAGGGGATTTTTTTACTGTTCTGCGGCACCTAAAATGAAAGCGATGTGTCCATGGCGGGACCTGTGTATACATATATCATCCATATATATATATAAATATATATGTGTGCGAGCTGGCTGGCGGCAACTTTGTGTGGCTCCCGGACTCCGGAGAAGCCAAGTCGGGCGGGGAAAAAAGCAAAAGTCGTGGCCTGTGGTGTTAACGGATCTGTTGCCCAGAACGGTGGATGTGGATGAGGATGAGTTTCCCGGGGATTGGCAGTGGGATAAGGTGGAACTTTGTTCGGCTCTTGGCTTTACCTTTGTATCATATTCTTTTATTTAACTTTGTGTATGTGTTTTGTATTTCTATTAGACTGCCTCCTCCATTCGCTTCGCCAGCCAAGCAGGAGGCAATCAGCGCGGCAAAAGAAATGAGTTAAATGTTTGATTACAAAATTGCATTCTACACCTTGGAGAATTCCTCTTAATTTCGAATTCTCAATTTAGTTAGTGTGAGCATCGAATTTCGCCAAGGGATGGCTGGTGTCTAATCAAGCCGAAATTACTTTAAGAGAGCGAGCAAACGACTGGAATTTTAATTAGACCAAATGGGTTTCAGTACCTTGCAACATGTGCTTTAATTTTTAAAGAAGTCTTCATACAATTAACATGAGTACCTTTGTATATTTCTACATATTTTGTATTTTATTAAATTAATTAAGCCATTTTTTGTAAATTTGTTAAAATAGGAAAAAGTATAATTCGTTCACGCATCAATACACGTTTTCGTATTATTTTTAATTGAGAGAAACTCGGCATAAAATTATAATTATAATCGAATACAAAGTAGTTACATTTTTCAATAATTACGCATTCTGCACGTTGGCCAACCATAAGTAAATTATGCACAACTTTATTTACCTTCTTAAATCAGGCTCGAATAATGATTTTTAATAAATGGTTTATAGTGTAAAAAAATATCAATTAAGCCAATTTATTCTTAACGAAGCTGAAACGCGTATTTGCGCATAATCGGTGTGAGTCACAATCAAACGAATGTCAACAAGTAAACAAATGTCAGGTGAAATGTGACATAAATAAATGGGACTAGGTAAATGTTATCAGAATAAATTTAATTATTTATTAACATTAAATTACAATTAATGCAGCATTAGTAATTTAATTATTTAAACTCAACACCTCTATATTTGATAAAAAAAAAAGATCATTCGGATCTTTCAACAATATTTGCACAGTTTTGTGATAAAAAAAGCATTCAAATTCATTCCGCATGTTTGCTATACCTGAATAAATAATAACTACATTTTGATTACTCGCGTATGATAGTGTAAATAAAAAAAAATCAAGGAAGGTGAATGATTATTTTATGAAAATAAATAAGTTGATAGAATATCGTTCATTAAAATAAAGATTGACAAAGCGATAATTAGTTTGGTGCTTTGCGACAACAAAAAATTTGCCTAAATTAATTTTAGATTTAATTAGGTTTCCAAATTATTTAATTAATCCGTTGAAATTTTGTCCTTTATTAAAACTTTATTTGTTCCACTTAGCGTATATTACGCATACGCACTCAGCCACTATATTTTGGAAAATGGAAACTTATGTTAAAATTGTTTAGTCAAGTCTCCATAATGTATGACTTTTAATTAAACATTATTTATTAGAGAAATTTAACTGTGGTTCACAATCATTGCATATTATGAAATTCTGTGAATATCTACATTATTGTATAGTTTTAATTGCCTAGCTAAAAACCGCAAATAGCTCCTTCGGAGAGAACATAGAAATTTGTGTATCCATTAGCTTTCTAAACAAAATATATCTTATCGAAAGTGGAAAATTAACAAATGGCCAAGAGATTAGGGGACATGAGTAGTGGTGAGAAATCTACATGGCTATAAACACAAGATTCAACACTTTTAGGACCCATGCCGAACTACCCCGCCCACTGCCTACCGCCCACCACCATCACCCCGCCCCTGAAGTCATTTGCTTTGAATGGGGAATGAATCTGAATCGAAATGTTGTGTTGGCTGAAATTTATGTGTCTATTGCCAAAGGATTCTGTGTCTATGCAAAAGGGGACACAAAGGAGACACGAGCCAAAGAAGATGAGCCTGAAGATGAGCAGGGAAAGCTAAAGAAATGGGCGGGGGGCGGCTGCCACTCCCACTTCCACGCCCCCTAGTAACTGACAAACACACACAGACAAACTCGCTCGCATACATACGCAATTACACGCCCACTTTGCTTTATCTTTGTAACTGTTACAAAACTTGGCTTCATCTTCTGCAGATTCTTCCCTTTTTTTCCAGTCGTTTGCGAGTGTGTTGATGTGCCATCTGTGCGTGTGTGTTTGCGCCTCTGTTTGCGTTTGTGTTTGTACTTGTATCTGTATTTGTTTATCTTGGCCAGAAGCTATATAGTTTATCTATGTGCATGTTTGCTGTTTGCTGGTGGCCGTCGGCTGGTGTACACTTTTCCGCACTTATTCCATATTTAAGAGGCAATTTATATTCCCTTTTTTTGCACTCGCATTCCGTCTCGCTCGGCGGCTCCTTGTAGCCCATATCGCCGTATCTCTCCGTCCCTTTCCCTATCCCCATCCGTCCGGCGGTCTATTCAGACTGCCATTCAACTTCAGCTACAGTTTCCGCTGCTCTACTCTACTCGGCTGGTTCTGTTTCTGTTTCTGATTCTGTTTCTGATTTAGCCGCCGCCAACACAGCGCACAACACGGAAAAAAGTTGGTAGGACATAGAGAACCCGACTAAAGGATACTTAGTAGTCAGGCCATGGGTATCCTTTAAAAGAAAATTTATCTTTTTATATAAAAACCTCGAATTCTGAGGTTCAACGTTCAAAGTATAAATAATGTTCATTTGATTATACCCAATAATTATAGAAATTTTGAAAGTTCATAAACATTTATTCATCTTTTTATTATCATCATCATATGTTATAAAAAGTTTATGAATATTTATATTTGCTTTTGTGCTTTTTTTATTGTTTAAAGCTCATATAATTTTCAGTACAATAAGAAGTTTATTTATATTATCAGAATTTTACAACGCAATCCGGAAGGCAGTGCTGATTTGAAGAAATTTTTGTATTTTGTATTACTTATTTATTTATTTATTTTGCCAACAGAACAACCTTTACTAGCTACTTATACGATTCAAACAACTTCTCCAAAAATGTAACACCATGATTTAAAAAAATAATATTGAAAACTATGCAAACATTTCTAAACGACTTTTCCATTTTTCCCTAATTGGTTTTAGCACTTAACGGCTAGCTGCCCACTTTTAATATTAGTTGGAGTTGTAGCAGCTGTAAATGATCTGGCTCTATGGAATTGAATTCGATTCCACCTAAACGTTTAGCCCGACCCACTCACTTTTTTTTTCCTGTTACGAAAACCGTAACGAATGCAATAAACCCTTCTGCGATTACCGGGTATCGAGGGCTCCCGACGCCCACTAAGCAGCAAACAGAAGCTAACCACTGATGATGCCGGTCCATCCCGTTCCAATTTTCCGCGGTGGTCTAAGCCCCCCCCCCCCCTCTCCCCACCCCTGCGGCTGTCAGCAGCCAATTATCATTTTTCGAAATGAATAAAAACGCTGCCTGTGCCCGCCAACGACGTTCTTTCCATCCGGATGAATGGTGTGCGTGTGCCACGTAGAGTCAGTCTATCCAAATGGCATTGCCATAGCCACAGTTGCCACGGACTTGGTCGCCTAAGTTGCCACCGTATCTTTGCACCTTGCGGCCATATTGCAGTGGTTCGCAATCCAAATCCGAATCCGAAATCCCCCTTCCCGTGCCTGTTGCCCCTCGGCTTTTCGTTGCTGGCTTTTCCTGCTTTTTTATTGTGTCATAAATTATTCAAACGTAAACATCATCAGCAGGCGGCAGGCAGCGGATCAGGATAAAGATGCGGCTCAGCCTTCGGCCTATGTATCTGTGTTTGCCCGATACACGCTCCTCATCCTCATCCTCGTGCTATCCTCATTATCAGAGGCAGACGTTTAACGCACACTCTACACTCTGCGCCCACACTCAAATATTGTATATGGTATATGGCATATCCTCGTATATCCTGGCCCTCTGCATGTGCTTATTTTTGTATCTCTCATACGACGACTGTCCCCCGCAGACAAGGCACACTGGTTGGGGATTACTATGAATAACTTATAAGGTTGCAACATTTTAGGCATCATTAACAAACCATTGAAAATATAAATAGTTTGACCTTAACAATAATTACCAATACAGAACAAACGATTTTACTCCTTAAATTCCCAATTTCCAACCAATATAATTATATTTTTACCTATTTCATCACTATCTTTCTACATTCCATTTGATATATTCATTTTACAGGAATTGTACCCCATTGTAAAGCAAAGCAAAAAATGTTTTTCATTTTCAACAATATTAATTTTTTCTTCTACGAATTATGCTTTTAAAAAATCATACAATATTTCTCAAACAAATTGCGCATTTATTACTCTTGAGTTAAAGCATGAAAAACAAAAGGGATTTACTTGTTTAATACCATTTTGTTTAATTTTTAATTGGTTGATTCATGAATCATGATATCAAACTTTATTTCATATCATTCTTTGTCTTCTTCAATTTGGACAGCAAAAATGCGATTTGCATTATTTATTAACAAGTTAAAACATGTAAAATGATACTGATTGCATTGGCCAGCCGTTTTGCAATAAATAAATGTGAATTTCAATATGAAATTCAATGCAATTCGCTTGTGTGAAGGAGTTTTTTCAATCAAATTAAATAGGCAAAGCCTCTTATACTTATACTAACACCCTGAATTCTCTTATTACCGAAGGTTCACACAAAAGATTAAATTCATTTCCATTTGAGATTTCAAGCTTGGACTAACTCTGGTTATTTCTGTTTGATTGCAATTTGAAATTTTCAGCTAAGCCGAGATAGGCATTTATCATCTTAAAATCGATTCCTTGGAATTGCATTTTACTTTTGTTCATTTAGGAAGTACAAGGGATTTTAAAAATATCCTCAATAGATGAAATTGTACTTTGGAAATTATTGTTTGGAAGCGGCAAACAAATTGCTTGAACCAGTGTGCAATGATGCGGAAGCAATCGAAAGCATGACCCAGCGGGTTGTGGGCAGTTGGCGTGGGAGCGATGGATGATATGCGAGGACTTCGCACTCAGCGAGTCACTTCCATAAATAAAGAAGGCGCTACGATGGGATCCGATGGGATGGGGATGGTGGAGTGGCAGCTCCAGAGTCGCGCCATCACTTGATAAATAAGTAGTGCACGTAGGCATTCGGCATAATGAAGCGAACGCCCCCCACTTTGCCTTGAAGAGGCACAGCAATTTGTTTGGCCCATGCGGCGTATACGTAATCACGCATTGATATGCCATTTACTCGGCCGCCAGCAGCAGAAATTTCCGGAGATGGTTAAGAAAAAGGAAAATAAAAACACGAAAGCACGCAGCATGCAGCATCACTTCTGACTGATTTATGCAGTCGATTTTGCAGTTTCAATTTTACCTTCCATTTTTATTTGCCGCTTTAACAACTTCGCCCCCGCCCCGTTTCGCACCGGAAGCGGAAGTGGAAGTGTGCACCTCTTTGGGGTGGCGAAGCGCAAATTAAATTTATGCTCCCCAGCCATATTTACGATCCCCTGCGAACTCTGACCAAGTCGTTACCGCCTCTGATTACATGTTAATTATCATTGCGTAATGAATTGCCCTTTTGTACTCGCATGTGCTCTGCTCAACTCTCGCCCCCGCTGATTTTACAGCCTGCATACAAATGTCGGAGGAATATAAAATATTCAGAATGTGGAGTACTGCGGCACGAGAGGCTTCTGCGGTAACTGGCTCTGATGCTGAGTGGTTTTCGTTTGCGAAATAATTTCTCTATTAATTTTAAAAATAATTGCATTTGATTTGTCCAAAGATAGCAGCCAGCGGTAACAAAAAAACATAAATAATTAATTTTATTACTTTATTTCATAGTGAAGAAATTGAAAGTACTTCGGCAATTATGAAACTAATTTGATTGGTTTAGAGCATAATTGTGTTGACTCTTTGCACTTGACTAAAATATGATAATGTAATAAATACACTTAGAAAATACTTGACCTTTGATAAACCAATATTTAAAATATATTTGTTTATTTAAAAATTCAAAACATTTTTTTTTAAAAAACAAAGTAAATAATATTTTTTTAAATCAAAAATAAATAAATCAATAATAAGAAACCATATTAGCCTTAAACAAGAAAGGAAGCTACCTTCGGCCAGCCGAAGCTTATATACCCTTGTAGATAAAAGAATACTCACTCGGTGCAGTTCCAGGGATTCCAGATTCAGCGTTTCGATTTATTTCAATTTTGTTTTTAAGTAGTCAAGAATCAAAACGCCTACTTCCTACAAAGTTACAATGAATTTTCTTATATTTGTTTGGGAGCCTTAAGATATAGTGGTCCGATCCGGCTGGCTCCGACATATGTACTACATGCAATAGAAAGAAGACCTTCGGGAAAGTTTCATCGCGATAGCTTTAAAACTGAGAGACTAGTTCGCATAGAAACGGACAGACGGACAGACGGACAGACGGACATGGCTAGATAGACTCGGCTATTGGTGCTGATCAAGAATATATATACTTTATGTGGTCGGAAACGTCTCCTTCACTGCGTTGCAAACATCTGACTGAAATTATAATACCCTCTACAAGGGTATAAAAATAGAAAAAGGTTTATAAATTCCAACCAGAATGATTTTTATTTCAAGTGCAGTCAATTCTACACTTTTTTAGCTTCCATTTTTGTTGTTGATAGGTAAATTATGTAGAGCCCTTTAAACTTTCAAGAGTCACTTTTCCAATTTACAAATTCCCAACCAAAGCTAAATTATGTTTTTTATTGTGTTTTAAGTGACGCCGCTAAAAACTGATGTGGAAAATTTCCATATACAGGATATTCTAATCAGAATTCAGTGTATATCGCAAGCCACTTAGCGTAGAAATCCCGGAAAATCGGTTGATACCGAAAGGAGTTAGGCTATGTCCTTAAGCAGAGCTCAGCAGGACTTAGCCCCTCGAAAAACATAAAAAAAATTGCTCTCCTTCCGGCCAGGCTTCCAACCAAAAACACACACACACATCCTTAGGGGGGAACCCATACATACATATTGATGCGGGGATAAAACAAGTATGCATACTTGAAGCGCTCCCACACCTAGATACATACATAAATACATTAACAATACATACACAGGACTCGATTCGATGGTGCCTGTGTGCCCTGTATGTGTGTGTGTGCGCAGGCTCAAATTAATTCCATTGGCACCGATTGAAAGTTTTCGCTTCACGGCAGCAATAAATTACGATTGGATATATAAGCTAAGGGGATGTACATCGCACACATATCGGATAAAGTGGCGCTCACATGTACATCGATATATCTCTATATTTGTACATATCTGGGCATTAAGTGCATCCTTTTAATTTACATGCTCATTAAATTACAAACGATCTCAATTTCCGCAGCAACACGAAACAAAGTCGCACAAAATGTGCAAAAACAAGAGACTTGCGACGCATCTGTTCGAACTGAATGATGAATAAACTTGACTAGGACTGGTTTCAGTCAAGTGGAGTGGAGCAGCCTGAGCATTTGCATTAAGCCCATTTAATTATACTAAGTACATAGTAAATACGATAAGTGGAGTGCCAGTGTCCCAGCATCGGGAAAAGCATCGACATCGGCATCGGTAGAGGCATCGGTAGAGTGGAGAGTACTTTCATGTTTACATTTGCCCAAGTACCTCGGCTCCTCTCGATGGCAGCCCAACCCACTAGCAAATGCCTTATTACCCACACTACATTTTGATACAGTCGAGCTTCAGTAGAACTAACCTTCTTCAAGAAGGAGCCCCGTTTTTTGGCCCACCAAAATCGTAATAAGTAAAGGTGTCTAAAAGTATGCAACAATATATTTGATAATTGTAATTTTTATTGCATACTTTTAGGCCCCATTATTAATGATTTCGAAACGCTATTTTCTATAAATGCCTAGCTAATAAGATCTCTAATAAATGCAATGAAAATAATAAAATAATTTGAACAGGAAAACTTACACACAAGTTTCATTTACAAGTAACTTACACAGCAAACTTATTTGATTTGTAACATATAGTTGTTGAAACTGAAGAAGTACCACTGTACTTGTGCCGACTATTAACATTTTCGAACTGGGACTAGTTGAGTTAAGTTGAGTTGGGTATGTTGAATGTGTTTTCACGCCTGTTTGCCTCTTGCCGCAGTCATAAATAATTTATGCCTGCGTAATTTGGTCAACTTTACTTTAGCCGTCGTCGCCGCAGGATGGCCCATTGCCACCCACTTTGGTCCAGTTTGGTCCACCCCCCACAGGTCCTTCTCGTTCTCATTCTCGACCTTATCTGTATCTTCATTCCCATGTTAATCACCTCCTACATGTCATATATATGCATGTATATGGGGTAACATACTTGCATAAATCAGCCTAGAATATGTTTCAATTGACCACAGTTGGCTCATTTGCATTTTGTGTGCAGGCTACAACGTCCTTAGGTCATTAGGCGTCAAAGAATCCTGGGGGAGTAATTATAATTAGAATTGCAACTAGGAGAACAACAGAGCAATGTGTGTTCCACATAATTGATAATTATTTCATTTGACTTCGGGGAACTTTAATGTATATTAAAGGAAGTGTAGGCAGGTGAAGGCATTAATTTTGAAGTTATGCCCAAAAGGACGCTCATTACAACGAAATTATTTGGGGAAAATTATAAGGTGCGAACCTAACCTGGAAGAATTTGGACTGCAAATTTAATTATAGATAAAATAAAATCTTTCTCTTTAAATATGAGTAGGGGAGAGTGGGGGAATTTCGTCACAGGGGCAATTTCGTCACCTGCAATATCTCGGAATCCATAAGTCGTAAAAATATATAATTTTTTTGTTTTAGTCCTTCAACACGGCCAGACACAACCAATGCATTTGTTTTGCACAGAAGGCCAAGATAATTAAGCTATAATATTAAATGTGTTTTAACAGTTCAAAAGCTACATTTAGTTCTCGACGAAATTTTTTCTGTATGCCACAATTCAAAAGGAATAAGATACACGATTTTTTATATAATACACAGTGCTATAATGTGCATTTCTGCGTCAGTGATTTTTAACTTCGCGCCTAATTTCGCAAGAAAAATAATTATTTCTAAAAAAGTACGGTCTGGGTAAATTTCGCCACCCTACGCTAAGGGTAAATTCGCAACTATTTTAAATACATATTTTTATATTTGACGAGCTGGCTAACGAACAGACTACCAGCAGCAGCAACAAATATAGGACGTCAACAAAAATGGTACGCTTTATCAGTGTAGCATATTTTCAGGCGTTAAACTCCCTACATTTTTCAGGTGACGAAATTTCCCCAGTTGTGTGGTGATTTTACCCCCCTGTGTGGTGAGATTGCCCCAGTATATTGGTTTTACATTTTATTTTTTTATAAATCACCAAGCTAATTAAAAAAATAGGGGAATGTCACATTTTAAAGCTTGGTGCTAACCGCATTCAACAATATAAATAAAAATATGATAACGTGTCTCAAGATGGACAAAAAATAGCTTTGAAAAAATGCTGACGAAATTCCCCCACTCTCCCCTACCCATATTTGAACAAGGACTTTTAAGTAGTTCCATAACGAACCAAAATGAACCAACCGACACACAGTAAATTAGGAAATGTGCATTTTGCATGCCCACAAATAAATTGCCTGAACCCATCTAAATAAAGTCCATTAAAAAGCAATTTCCCCTGGTGCTAAAACAAAAACGCAAACCAGAGATTTCATGAAACTTGTTTAACCTTCAGCTTTCTGTTCAAACTTTATTTTCGATTTCCGTTCCCAGAAGCCCAAGGGTTTGGGTCTCCAACATGACTGACTGCGAGTGTCAGCCACATATTCACTTTCACATTGCCTTGGCACGCAGATATGGTAATAAATTTATTTGTCAACTTGTTCAAACTTTCTGCCCGACAATTGTGCAAATAAAATTGTTTTCTAATTACCAAAAAGCAATGGGCGTAATATATATAAATCTTCGCTGCGGAATTGAGAGTGGGTCAGCAAACCAGACAGAATGGGTCATGCTGGGCAAAGCGAAAGCGGATGGCAAATGGATTGTACCCGTAGTATGTGCTACATATATTGACAAATTTCTTGTTATTTTTTCCTTGTTGTGGGGCCAAGGAAATGCATTTCCGAATGGAATTCGCCAGCTCGGCAAATCTTCAATGTGGACAACAGCTAGAGTTTACGAGAAAAAAAAGTAAAAATGAGTGTGGAAAAATACATAACAAAGTTTTGGACTTTGGACTCGGAAAAATGAGAGCAAAAAGCGAGACCCAAAGAGCTTGGCTTGTGCCCAAGTGCCCAGGATCCAGGACCCCCGACATTCCCATTCCTCGGACCCGCGGCCCCTTCGCCCCTTTTGCCCCTTTCCTGTCTTATTCGGTTGTGGATTCAAACAGCCATGTAACCTCGTTTATTCTGCAGCATAATGAAAGGGGAAAGTTCTGTGATTTCGCCGCCCATGGTTCCGGCAAATGCCATCCAGCCCACAGAGTGCGTATCTCTGTGTGTGTACACCTGAAAAATTCCAAAAATCCATAGCGCGTTTGAGGTCTATCGATGCACTCCGAAAACCATAGTTTCAGAGGTAGCTGTAGGTGTAGATGTGGGTTCTTAGATTGTATTTTTGATCAAGTAGGAAATAAAGATACATTAGGAAATGAAAATGGAAATTTAAGTATTTATTTAGAGCATTTTTGTTGGTATTTAGTTTTATTTCTAACTATTAAACTGAGCTCTACATTTCAGCCTGCTGAGATCCTCGCATAAAGAACGGCCTATTAAAAATAAGTAAAGATAATAATTACTATTTAACAATTTAATTGATAGTATCAATTTGATACTTTTATTTTGAAAGGCCTTCTAGCCTGTTATAATTGTATAGTTTGTGAGAAAGAATAAAAAGTTAAATAAATAAGAGTCCCCTGAAACACTAATTTTTGTTCGCTTTTTTAATGCTTTTTAATTTTAAAGTTTAAAATCATGGTTTTGAAAAAAATAGACAAATTTTTGTATAACAAAAAATTTGGAATAATTCAACAAGGAATCTAAATTTGCTACACCCTTTAGTGCACACATTTTCGCCGAGTGTGTGTCCCTTTGTGTGAGTGAGGTGCAACAACGACAACGACGGCTGGCTCTAAATGGCATTTGAAATGTTTTGTAGTTCCACATTCTCGGCCTGCCCTGGCGCACGGTTTTCGCCTTTTGCCATTTCGAGCAGACGCTTCGTCCTTTTTCTGACAGGAGGACCCGCACACACACACTCGTAGAGACACACACACACAAAAACACGGCCTCTCACAAAAAAGGTCAAACGAGAATTATAATTTAAATGACAAATAAAACAAAAAACACACGATGAAATGAAAAGGGATAAGGGAGCGCAATTACTTTTTGGTGCGAAATTGAAATCGCTATAGGTCCTCGGTCCTTTGCGAGTCCTTGTAACTTTGCTGCTAATTATATCGCATTTTCATGATTGCACCAAATGGGTTCATCAAACGATTTGCCAACGAGGGTCAAGTACATTTCGCCTGATGAAGAAATGGAATTAAATGGGTGTAGGGTGTGTTGTGGAAAATTTCAAAGAAAAAATAACCTCAAGCTGCCAAAAAGAGAGTGAATTGAAATTTCAAGTGGATGTACTCAAATTAAATGCTGAATTTATTTGATTTCTTTGTTCATGCTTCACTTAACAAGTTGAATACATAAAAATGTAAAAGATTTTTCAACATAGAAAAATAAATGGGAAATCGAAGCTATAAAATTGTTGTTTCGGCAGATTCTTTTGTTCAGCTTTCAAGCAAGTCATAAATCCTATTCACTAACAAGCCAATTTGAAATACCTGCCAAATTAATTTGCTCTATTAAGTTTGCTAACTAGCTTCAATCAATATTCAATCCAATTGGAGGGAAACCAAGTGAAATTCGAGTTCTTTTATGATAAATGAAAATACTCAAAGCTTTGTTATTTTAGCTTCTGAAAACGGGCAAATAACCACATTTTATTTGTTCTTTTAGGTCTTTGATTAGGAAATCTCTTCTCTTTAAAGTTTCGAATATATTTGCCTAACAGTCTGCAGATTTTTATCAAATTTTCTTTTGTGTGCCCTGGCGCAGAAGCAAAATAAAATAACATTTGGTTAAAGCAGAAATGTTGCGCCATAAAAACTTAACCGACATTGCTGAGATCCAGTGGAGATGGTAGCCCAATCTTTATTTATTTTCATAAATATTTTCCTTTTCCCGTCGCTTTTCCATTGTTTCTCCTCTTCCTTCTCGCTCGCTCCTCCTCCCTCACTCGCTCTGTCTCTGTCTCACTCTCTTAAAGCTTATTTCCTGAAGCCTGCTGTAGAAAATCAATTGAATGCCTGACTAAACGAAAGATATTGCTTTGCTTTGGCTTTTCTTTGGCAATTTCCGTACATTTTTCAGTCGTCTTTTATGGATTGCCGGTCAAATGGTGAGGGAAAACATGAGTCTATCCGAGATTCATTTGGGAAACTTATTAAAAAGTGCTGCAGTTACAAACCGTCAACCAGCATCGTCGTCGTCGTCATCACATCACCATCATCATCGTCTTCATCATCGACATCTCAGCCACATCGCTGTCTCTGGCACATCTCAGCAATTCCAACTGCAGCGCAATTGCCATCGCCATTGCACAATTGCAATTCCATCGCAATTGTAAAAAGCAACAATTTTTAATGCGTCTTGCAACTTTTATTTCCACTTTTAATGCAAAAACTTCACCCAGCAACTACTGCCATTGACAAGGCGAAGAGAGCAAGGGGGTGTGTGTGTGCGATTTTGCGGGTGGATTGCCACTTCTCCAGGCCAGTTACCCATTAAAAATGGCCTGACATGGGGCACTCGGAAAGGAATCATGGGCGTAGCAAAAAGGAAACCCTTAGGATGTTTAAAAAAATTACATACCCGCTGTAAAATCAAGAATTTTACGAGCAAAACTACAACTTTTAATTTATTTTAAAATGTTATATAATATATTCAGAGTTTTTTAACTTCTTATTTGTTATTTTTAGAAAAATATTTTAGGAAAATTATATTTTCGAAAAGTTGAAGACTTATGATAAGAATAGATCAGTAAAATATTTTGAGTGAAAAATGTCAACCAAGCGATTGAGCTAGTTTGTTTGTTTTTCAACAATTTTTTTAAATTTTTATTCCTTTTTTTTATTTTAATGTTTATTAATTTATTTATTTTCATGCGTCTTTGTGATTCGAAACAGATAAAATAGAAATAGTACTTATTTACCTTATATTCCATTCCTTTGTTATTTTTCGGAATAAGCTTGAATTTAGGTGCCTCTCCTGTGGTTCCATAAATCCCCGAAAAGCTTTGGGCTTCTTGTGTTACATATGCTAAGTGCAAGCAATATCCGATGAAAGCTAGGAAAATTCGTGAAAATCCATAGCATAACTTTGGGGGCTCCCAATTTTCCAGAGCCTGGGCAACAAATAGTCGATTCCGATTCAGTTTTTCCAAGGAGCCTCGCCTTCTTTCAACTTCTTTCTTGGCAACGGAGTTGAGAAAAAGACCTGAGTAAGTCGGGACGGGAGCGTAACATTTCCTGTTTGCGTTGCCATGATTTCCATGCCAGTTCCTCGCATTTCCGCCCCTATATGTGTGTATCCTACATCTGCATGTGTAGCCGTAGCCCCAAACCCCCGGACCCCCTTCTCCTCCAGATGTTGTGTGAATGAACGCTCGTGATGCCCGGGATAAATGTCTGCGTGACGCTGACACCCCCCTTAATTTTTTCCTCTCCCTTTTTTTTTTTTTCTTACCCCTCCGGGTCGACGCCTTTCATGGAAAAATATGCAATTTTATCGGTCTTTACAGATTTCCCATACAGTCGGTCGTATGAAAGAAAATTGAAACGACGTAAAGAGCTAAAGAAAACGCATGGCATGAAAGACATTTGCCAAGCAATGCGAATAAAGGGAAAATGTAAATATTTATCATACCGAGAAAGCAGCGTTACGTTACGTTAGGTTATGTTTTTTGCAACAGCAACTTAAAGCGTTTGTATAAATATAAATAATGCAGCTGCCAGCCAGCTAGATGCAGCCAGAATGTCATTTTTAGCTTTTAGTTAATTGAAAAGTGGAAATTTATTCGAAAATCCCGGTCGACCATGACTCACCGCATTAGCCGTCCGGAAAGCAGAAGAGTCGAGTAAAGACACGAGCTATTTTTTCTTTGCAAAAACGTGCCGACATTTTGGTTGTCAACACACACATCCGTATAAAATTCGAAGGGCTGGGGATTGGGGATACTATTCCCGGGTCCGCAGCATAGTTAAACTTTAGTTTTATGGCTGCAATTTAGTGAAATGTATGTTTGCTTAGCCCAGCTCAACCGGAGTCATCTCAACTGAGCTCAACTCGTCTCGTTTCGTTTCGTTTTCAGTCCGCTCTGCAGTGTTTGTTTGGCATTGTTTTATTTTTGCCAATTGTTTAGCTTTATAAAATATACGGATTTAAACAGCTCTGCTCCGGCTCGGCGAAGATATATGGCCGTTTTGTGCGAGAGGCACTCACATCCTCCCGGTTCGCATTTTTACCCGGCTGGAACCCGCAGAACCCGTAGCATTTGTTAATGAGGCCCACAAGAGCTTAGGAGTCCATAACAGTTGTGCTACTCGGGGTCCAGTTCCACCATTTTCAGAGGGTTCTATGTGTTTGTATGTGTGCTCATGGCGGGGACACCGGCGTTTAAGTACATTAAATTAACACCTAAAAGGTTGACAGATTTACACATTTTTATCTTAACCCAAATAAAGCCTCTTCACCCCATTTTGCGTAGCCCACATTAGGGATTAACATTGTTATGTGGCGAGTGGGTTATGCGTGTAAGTATTCCCATGCAAATGGAGGTATTTCAATGGATTAATATACAGGAATATGCTGGCTTTCACCGCATCCTTTTAGGGCGGGTCCTTGCTAATGGCTTTCGCATTTTTCTAAATAACTCTTTAAGCCAGCCTGGTTACTTTATTAAAAATGTTAGAAATAGAAAAAGTGATCTACTTTAGTAACTTGGAAACTTATTTCGAATAAAATGAACTTTGCCTCCTACTAATTCGAACTCGCTTTCATTTAATTACTTTTAGTTCAGCTTAACAGAAATAAAACAGCAATTGAATCTACCAAAAATGATCACCGCCTGTCGTTAAGATTGCCATTCGAACCGATTCAAACATCAATCACCGGTTTTTCATTCCCCATAAAACACATCCTCTGAACTAGTTCTCAGCGACCCAACACGTTTGCAATCATCCTTTGCTCCGGCTTGTACAAAAGCCTTACCAGCGGCAACAGGAGGATGGGCATGGTGATGGGAATAAGGATGAGGGGCAGGGGGCGAGGTCAAACGGTGCAAAGCGCTTTGCACCTGCACCATGTGCAGCAGCACCAACACCAACACCACAAACGTGCCTCCTCCTGAGGTGGCAGCCATAAAGTGGGCGCCAAAGCAGGCACTGGCATTACCGAACACTTGAAAAAATATTAAAAACAGATCTTACCCGTTGCCTTCAAAAGCCACTTGGCATCATTGTCCCTTTAAAAGGCGGCCAATGATGCCCATGTATCCCAAAACGATACCTTTGCAAAGTCAATTCTCCAGATATGCCATTTAAACTATTTTATTCTATTTTTTAAAATTAAGGGTTTTCGTTTCTTTTGTAGTTGGTTATAATATTAGTTTTCCAAAAATACTCGAATTTTGAAATTTTAAGAAATAAAATTTTCATTTTATTTTTTATTTATTTTTTTTTTTAATAAAAACTATTTTTCTAAACAAAAAGTTCATTAAGCCTTTTTCAATTTTAATATTATGTATTAACAATGATATTTTAGTTATAAATAAAAAAAAAAACGCCTTTTATTTTATTTTATATTTATTTTAATTACTTAAAAAGCGTCTAAAGTCTGCATTTCTCCGAGTGTAGCTCGAGGTGGCTGCTGGTAGTACTGGCACTGGTACTGGCGCATCTGGCGCTGCTCCTATGGCTGCTTGGCCGGATGCATTGACCAAGGCTATTTAAGGATGCCACGCTCTGATGCGTGGCGCAGTTAAGACCAGAGCCTGACAGCGTAAAGGTCCTTTTCTCTCCTCGCCATAGACACAGCCACATCCACCTCTAGAGCCACAGTCACATCACCCAACTGCACTTTGCTCCGCAGAGCAATCGGTAATCTGCAAACTGCAATCTCATAAAAGGAAAACACTTGCCCTCGCACAACCATAACCACTCACTCGTATTGCTAAACTAAACGCTAATGCTGGAAAATTTGCTCTTCTCATTCTCATTCGCAGATATTTCCACGGACGGGACGACTTCAAGCTGAAATTGCGACTCTAATAGAGCAGAGGCCAACACGTTCAGTGTATAATATTTGAAATCAAAGCGTTAGGGTCCAACCATGACGGCCGTGTACGTGAATCACAAGCTCAACATGCGCACAACGGCTGTCAAGATGAAGCGGAGCCGACATCCTGCTGCATCCTGCCCCGATCCGATTTCAAATCCGAGTCCAAGTTTAAGTCCAAGTCACAGTTCGATTCCCACGATTCCCGGCAAGTGTCACGGCCAACCGGAAACGGAAACGGAAGCGGGCCGGGCCAATTGAAGCTCGAAGCAAGGACGACGCCACTAACTAAGATAATTCAATCGCGTTTTCTACACATTTACGGTTTACTTTGCCTCGGTTCCTTGATGGGTTGCATTAAAACTATCGGCGCTTCAATTGCGCAGCAAACGCTTACGGAAGCGGAAGCGGATGCACAAGATAAAGATAAAGAGCGGGAAGCGGAAACGGAAGCGGAAAGGAGAACGGATACGAAAGGGGAAGCAGAAGCGGATGCCCGCATCATGGCAACGGGAATTTGCATTATAAGACTGATAACATTAAAGAGATTTCTAGAGAATTCCAAAACCGACAGACACAATCAAAGGCGCCAGCAATCAGCAACGTCAGCAACATCAGCCTCACCGTCACCGTCAGCTGGAGGAGCATTCAGCCCGCGGCGGAGACACCTCCATTATCCAGGACATCCAGCAGGACAGCCAGGAGGACACCCGGAGGCGTGCACCCTGCTAATGCTCCTGCTGCTCACCAGCCTCTGGCCGGATTGCTGCGATTGCCTCCACGGCGGCAGCAACACGGTGAAGACCAAGTACGGCCTGCTGCGGGGCATTGTGGTCCGCTCCTCGCCGCTGGTGGAGGCCTTCCTGGGCATTCCCTACGCCTCGCCCCCGGTGGGCAGTCTCAGGTGAGTCGACAGTCGAGTGGAGTCGCGCCTTGGCGTGGCACAAGATTACGCCTCCCCGGGGGGTCGTCCACGGCAAAGTGAAAACTTTCTAAGCAGCGCTGACAGCGTGACACTCACGTGGGCAGCCACCTGGGCAGGATTGTGTGAAATGTGTGATGTCATTTCAGAGAAACTGTGAGAAGTTTTAGTTTGTGCTAGCTAAACTCAGCTTTAAAAGATAAAGCGTAATGGGGTGTCAAGTAGTATTATTGAGAACCACTGAGACTTCTTAGTGTCTGATATCTAGATCTATAAACGATAAAGCGGTAAAAGTTAGCGTGATAAGAATAAACTTACTGATTTGATCAACGTCTAATTAAAATTTTATATTATACTAAAAAACTGATTTGATGCAGATTGTCGTAACAGAATTAATTTTTTTAATTAAATATTTACAAAAATTATCAATGACATTTTGATAAAGGAAACTACAGGACATAAGCTAACCACGATACTAAACAGTGCTGCCATTTCGTCCTTTCCTTTCTTAAACCTAAAAAAATCTAATATTGTTTGTGAAAAATTTTAATCGCAATCAGAAATTGAAAAAATCGACTTACCCTGAGATCCTGAAAAATCCGATTTTGTGAGTGAAATGGGAGTTTATAAATATCCAAATCAATTAACATCAAGTACGACGATTTCAGATCTCATTTTGTCAGTGAATATTTATACTGTGGTCCATATCAGTCGCTAACTTTATTTAAAGGCCTCAATTAGAATTCAAATAAAATGTCACAAAAACTTCATCTCTCGTAAAAAAAATTTCCATTCGGTTTTAAACTTCACGTCGCGACGTAAAACTTTATTTAAATAAAAAAAATGTAAGAACCCTATTGCCATATATCCATAACAATTAACAGCAAGTTGATTGCTGCAAATTGCTGCAAACAAACTTTACAAGTTCTTTGCTTGCAGCAAACTTTTTGCACAGTGTGTACCTAGCTTTAGAAATAAAACAAAATTATCTAGGGAAAATATAAAAATCCTGTAGTATAAAAATTAATAATAATATGGCCAAAAATTGACATATTATAATATAATTATAATTTATAATTTTTAAGTAATAATTAGGGAGGCAAATTTTCTTACCGTGAGTCACGGCGCCACCTTTTTGTCCACCTCCGCATGGTGGAGCCTTCGCAATCTGGGCGCCACATGGGGGTCGTCTCAGGCTGAAAGGCTCGGACAACTTTTTTCACACAGCGCCGCAGCGCAACTTTATCCGAAGCAATTTTAATAATTATTCTCATGAAATATGTGTGTGGATGGTGCTTGGCACTATGCGGGTCTGGACCTCCCTCGCTTGAGTTTGCCTGCAAGTGAGAAGTTTACGGGATCTGGGCCCTCGATACCCCGACTCCCGTATCCTGGGTCGTGGGTCCTGGATCCCGGGTACCCGGAAATCCCAAAGCATTGTTTGAGGATTTAAAGTTCCGCGGGGACGAGAGAAAACGGAGCCGCCCGTAATGAAGCCAAAGTGCTACTTGGAATTAATCCACAACTTTGCACTGTGTATACGTAACAATTAAAAAGTTTTTTTTCCGGGAGTTAGTTTTGGGGTTACGATTTTAAAACACAGCCAAGCGAACTTTCTTGCTAGTGTTTCTCTTGAGGAATCGGAATAGGAATCAGCGAGGCTCCACACCCAATTAATAACAAAACAGTTGACGGCTCCAGGAGCCGCGAGCGTCAAGGACCTCTGAGCCGCAAAAGTTCGATAAGCCATTGCCGGCATTTGATGGTATTGCGTTGGTATTGTGGGTATTGATGGTATTGAGCGAACGGAAAGCTGAAGCCCCCGAGTGAAGTTTCTGGGATATTACAAAAGTTTCCCCTTACTTGGGCACTTTCACACTTATCCTTTGCACGTCGACCAAACTCGACGAAGGAGTGAAAGCTCCGTGTGACATGCACGAACAACAAGTGTGTTTGATGAAGCGATTGGATGAAGTACTTAAGGGGTCCTTCAACAGGAGCTCCATTGCTGTTGTTGTTGTTGTTCCTGTTTGCTTAGCCACAATTCATGAAAATTGTTCTTTAATTACTTCCTGTGGCAAAGTGTGTGACGGCTGCCTGGCCCGAAATGAAGTCGTTTATGAATGCGGTTCATTATCATGCAGCAACAGATGCCGGGAATCGACAAACAGAAGTTAATCAAAAGGGAATCTCCCAGGAGATTTCGTAAAAAGGAAAACGAGTGGGTAGATAAAACGTGTCGAGAGGTAATTAATCAATCGCATCTGTCGCCAATACTTCTAATCAAAAATGCACCATATATTATTAAAAAATAAAGTAAAGCTGGGCGCTGGGGAATCGGAGGAAAATCGAATACCGCTAAAAGCTTTTAATATTTTAGATGGTTATTTATATGTTCTCCCCATAAGCTTGTTAGCTAACCTGCACGAGTGCTGCATAAATGTGTGTACAGCATACTTTTTCGGGCTGCGGGGGAAAATTCAAAATTCAAAATTCCGTGTACGCGAAACAAGAATAAAACACCGAATAAAACGTTGCCTGTTAACACTCGGAAAAAGTTGCCAAAACAAAAATTGCTATATTCGTTTATAAATAGTTTATGGCGTAACTTTTTTTGTGCCGAAAAGTATTAATTTTAGCAAGCGAACATGTCGAATGTGTTTTTTTTTTTTTGGTTTTGGATAGGGAAAAGCGGGAAAATGGTAGGGCGAGTTGGTTAGGAGTTACCAAAAAGTAGATACGTGAAAAGCACACGAACCGAGTCACGTATAGCTGAAAAATTATGCTCGCCGCAAAACGCGAGCTTTTTGTTTATGCGGTCCATTGTTTGCCCTTTTCCCGGATGGCTAAATGGACTGGAAGGGAGGGACTTTTCCGAGCCACAAAGAAGCAAAAAACAATCAAAACGTTTCGCGTCAATTATCGTGTCATAAAATCAACATAGCCAAGCCATATTTATCGCCGCTGCCTGTCTCCTTCGCTTATCCAATCCGGGCGGCCAGTGATCGATGGATTTTAACGCAAAACAATAAAATGCACAATTAATCAAAAGCAGTTTGCAATTTTGATTGATGGGCGGTACTTAGTTTCTGTGTTTTACGAGCCCAGCGAATCCTTTTGCCTTAATCGCCACCAAGTTCCACACATCAGTGCCGAACTGCCAATCAAACAGTTGGGGCTCAAATAATAGCCATAAGAACTATAGTATTCCATAGGTTGTATAATAAGTCAAGAGATCTCCTGATAAAAATTACCTTTTACTTCTTAAATTACTACAAGCCAGTATTAAAATCTAAAAACGTATAAAAGTTGGAAAAGTAATTTAATTTATCTTTTTTTTGATCAAGAATTGTAGTTTTCTACAAACAAAAACTCAGTGAAAATATAATATATATTTTATAATTATTTTATAAAGATTTAATCTCTTTTTGTTGTAGGTATTTAATATTTCATATTAAAATATGAATATTAAAATGACTCAAATAACAATAATCCATTGAAATCTTTTTACTTAAACTTACTTGATTTGTTTAAAATATTTAAAATTTAAAATATTTCATTTCAAAATGTATATTTTCGAGAAAGTACAAACGGCTTGAAAAATAAACACAAATTGTGCTTTTATTTTGGCCCCGGCTGTCCATGTGTATGGGCACATAATGCGTATACGTGATGCGATAGTTGGTTGCCCATGTGGCCGAAATGGAATATTTACTTATCGAAACGACCGTTGTTCGCTCCTCTTGCAGATTTATGCCCCCCATAACGCCCTCGACGTGGAAAACGGTTCGCAGCGCGGATCGATTTTCGCCGGTCTGTCCGCAGAACATCCCCATACCGCCCAACGGACCGGAGGCTCTCCTCGAGGTGCCCCGCGCCCGCCTCGCCCAGCTGCGCCGCCTGTTGCCGCTACTCAAGAACCAATCGGAAGACTGCTTATACCTAAATATCTATGTGCCCTACGAGACGCGCCGCCAGAGACGTAAGTGCCATTTTCGATATTGATTGCGTTCTGGGGACCTGTGCCAGGCAATCGTTACTTAAGTGCGCCGAAAACTTGTGGGAAATCTAACCCGCTGTTCTCAATTTGTGCTACTACATATTTTTCATGTGGGGTTTGTTATTCCAAATAAATAAGATTTTTTCCTAAAATTATCTCAGAAATTTCTAAATATATGACTTTAATAAATATCAATTTATGAAACCCAAAGCTATATTTTTCTATCATATTTAAAGTATAATTGGAGTTTTAGCATCAGAGTAAAGCAAATAATTACTTTAATTCCGCCTCGTTTGCTACTCAAATTAATATTGAAATAAAAGTTGGTTGAAACTCAACTTTTAAAATTACCTAAAATCCGCGATAATTATTTTTAATTAGCTTAACAATTTAACATTTATAACGTTGGATAATCAAGAAAAATTTGAATATTTATTTAATTAGGTGATTCTGTGCACTCTTTTGAAATTCATAAAATTCTTTTTAGCTAAATGTACATATAAAAGATAACGAGCGAATGTGTGATGGTTCTTTGTTCAGTTTTCCTCAAAAGGTATTGAAGCTTTCAATTCCGTAGTGCATTGCAGTGTGCTTAAAAATCTTCTGCAAGCGCTGCGGATTTGGCAGCTTTGAGAACCTTCATCATCTGCTAGTCAAATGTGAAATGGCATAATAATATCTAAAAATAATACAAGTCACAATATAATTAACATACCTTCACCTGTTTGCCAGGTAATACCGATGATACTAGCGGCGATCCAAAGACCAAGTTGTCCACCGTGGTATTCATCCATGGCGAATCGTACGACTGGAACTCAGGGAATCCCTACGATGGCTCCGAGCTTGCTGCCCACGGCAATGTCATCGTGGTGACAATCAACTTCCGTCTGGGGATCTTTGGATTCCTGAAAACGGGCGGCAAGGAGAGTGCCCAGGGAAATTTTGGACTGATGGATCTGGTGGCGGGTCTACACTGGCTCAAGGAGAATCTGCCGGCCTTCGGTGGGGATCCCCAGAGCATCACTCTCCTGGGCTACGGAACTGGAGCTGTGCTGGCCAACATACTGGTTGTTTCCCCAGTGGCGAGTGGTAGGGCTATCCTTAATATACATTTCCAGTTCCCATTTGTATTAATTAAAAAATAAACATTAACAAGTGGGAACTGGTTTTTAAGGATCGCTTAAATAAAGCTTGAGAAATAATCATAAACCCCTTACCAGATTTAATACAGCGCACAGTTCTCGTAAGCGGCTCCGCCCTGTCACCCTGGGCCATTCAGAAAAATCCGCTCTTTGTGAAGAGACGCGTGGCGGAACAGACTGGCTGTCACGGCGACATGCTATATGACGACCTGGCCCCCTGCCTCCGGACCAAAAGCGTCGCCGAATTGCTGGCCGTCAAGGTGGATCATCCACGGTATGTCACACATTTCATTAATCCCGAACATGGTCGTGTTTCTCGCTTAAAAGCCGATTAATTGGAGTTCGCTTCAAGTGAAAGAGTTTAAAGTTTAAGCGATAAAAATATTGGGAACACTCATTTTTTAATAAAAGAAGGAATAAACGGGTAAAAATCATAAATATGATATAACATCGGGTAATTTGTTTATCTTATTTCCAATCGTATAAAAACCATTTACCCATATTTTAAATTTTTATGTAAATAAATTTGATGACTTGTATATTTATAGCTATTTTTAACGATTTATAAACTTTTAAACATTACTATTTTATTATATTTACTTTACAGTTTTTTATTTTAAGAATAATTAAATTAAAATTACCCAAATTTTCCATTTTTATGTAAATAACTATGATGTCATGTATATTTATAGTTATTTTTAACGACGACTTAACGATTAATAAACTTGTAAACATTACTATTTTATTATACTTACTTTACAGTTTTTTATTTGAAGAATAATTAAATTATAATTTATTTAACCTCTTAACTGGTGTTTAAATATTTTAGATTTCTCGTGGGCTTCGCTCCATTTGTGGATGGTACTGTAATATCGCCCGGCGCCAATCCTCTGGGCAGCACCACTTTGCCAATGGGTTCAGCTATTGTTAGGTAGTTAAAAATAAACGGTGTCAAAGAAATAAAGCAACTTATAAAAACTTTCACACGTTAACAGTACTTCAGGAATTGAATATGCAAACTTTCCGAAACGAGACCTCATTTTCTGCCTTACATCTGTGGAGTCGTATTTGGATTTGAGTGCCCAAGACTTGGAATTCGGCTTCAATGAGACGCGACGGGATCGCATCCTGCGCACTTTTGTGCGAAATAACTTTCACTATCACTTGAATGAGATATTTGCCGTTTTGAAGGTAAGGTCATGGGTCACATTGTTGCCTAATTAATTTATGCACTGTGTCGAAACGAAATCCCAAACTTAATTTACCGCAGAATGAGTACACCGACTGGGAGAAAGCCATACGTAATCCTCTTAGTTCCCGAGACGCCACCCTGCAATTCCTGAGCGATGGCCACACGGCCTCGCCGCTGATTAAGTTGGGCTATATGCACAGTCTGCGAGGGGGCCGCGCCTACTTTCTGCACTTTAAGCACAAAACAATCGAGGAGGAGTACCCGCAGGTAGGTCGATGATACACCCGAAGAAACCTGAGTGCATTAGTTATGGCCCTGAATTTGTGATCCCTTAGAGAACCGGCTCCGTGCGCGGCGAAGATGTGCCCTTCTGGCTGGGTCTGCCCATGTCCCCGCTCTTCCCCCACAACTACACCACTCAGGAGCGCCAAATTGGCCGTCTAATGCTGCGATATCTGTCCAACTTTGCCAAAACTGGGTAAGTCCAAGCATAGCCTATAAAATAGGAGTTCCACTTTAAAATATGTTTGAAATTAAAACGTAAAGACCGTTTAAAGATACCCCAAAAATATATTGAAGGTCGCTTGTTAATTTTCAAATTAATTGTGACTCATTAATCATATTAAATAATATTATTATTGTCAATTTTCAAATTTAAAATATATTTGAAATTAAAACGTAAGGACCGTTTAAAGATACCCAAAAATTTGTTGCGGGTCGCTTGTTAATTCCGAAATTATTTGTGGCTTATCGATCATCTTAATTAACATTATTATTGTCAATATTAAAATGAGTGTCTTAATAAATTTGCTAAAATTAATCTGGGTATAGAAAACTATCCTTAGAAAGTTTCTATTAGAAACTAATGTACTTCGACTTTAAAATCCACATTTCAATAGAAATTTAAAGAGTTCCACAAGTACAAAGATCTTATTTAAGGGCCAATTAAATGGGTATTATTTTAAACTGTTAGGACTATAAGAATTTTACTTTTAAATCCACAACTAAAAAAATACAATAATTTTGGATCTTGAATTTCTAAAATCCTTACCCCTATCAACCCCTTTCAAATTTATAGCAATCCGAACCAATCCACGGCAAAGTCAGTGCCCCCCAATCCAAACGAAGTCTTGGAGGCCGCTCTGCATCAGCAGAAGAAGCGATCTACTGGTCTGACCCATCCGAATCTCAGCGAGGCTCTTAATCTGGCCGTGATCTACAATCAGCGGCGGACCAATGCCATGCACGAGAAGCGATCCTACATCCGGCGAAGACTACGCAGCAATGATGCAGCCTTCACCCAACTGGGAATCTCCAGTGAACGCGATGTGGGCAGCTACGATGGCGATGAGCTGCCCTTCTGGGATGCCTACGATGTGGTTAACCAGTTGTATGTGGAATTGGGTAGGTTATAACTTGATATCAAGTGAATCTTTACATTTTTCTTAAACAATTTTAATGTTTTTAGGTAACAAGGCCAACATTCAGAGCCACTATCGTGGTCACAAGCTGTCCATGTGGTTGAACCTCATCCCTCAGCTGCATCGCCACTTTAACATCAACGACCAGTCCATGCGACATCATCAGTTCCAGGACGATATGAACAATAGGGATCTCTATGAGGGTAAGTTTAATAAATATACGCTCTTTTATGTTCTTAAATATTATTATTTTTATTTTTTTCCAGGCGTTGTCCGTCCACAGTTGCAGACAAAGCCCGCGGAAGATGATAACATCATCATCATGCAGAGAAGCAGGACAACGACGACGCCGCCACCATCACCACCTCCTCCGCCAAAGAGTCCAAGTACAAATGCCACACAAGCCTTGAATCCCAGTGGCACGGGAGCAACCACAACGACAGGTGAGTTGAGTATAAGAATTAGCCAAATATATCCCGTATTTACTTCTCAACGAATCCTTGCAGAGTGCGGCATCGATGGAGCCATGTCCGTGTCGGAACTAACCACCACCCAATCGCCGAAGGACAATAGAACCGGAGTAACACGCGTGGAGACGCAAAAGGATCTGGCCACCGCATCTACAGGAATAATAGGCAACCTGGAGCTCCTGCGGCGACTGGGTGGCAAACAATTCCAGAGCTACACGACTGCCCTGATAGCCACGGTGGCCGTGGGCTGTTTCCTGCTCATCCTCAATGTCCTGATCTTCGCGGGCATTTATCATCAGCGCGAGAAGCGGGCGCGGGATGCCAAGACCAAGGAGGAGCTGCAGGAGAGCGATAACAGCAAGAACTCCAGCATGCTGAAGCTCAACGCTTTGATGGGCGGCAGCGGAGGAGCAGGTGGTGCGGGTCCAGGAGATATCTCAGATGCCTATACCTTGAGTGGTTCGGTGGTGGACAGCAAGGGCGGGGTGGGCGTGGTGTTTGGGGAGTACAGCTGCTACGATGAGAAGACCAAGCAGTTGAAGGAGGAGAAGCTGCTCGTGGAGCTGCCGCCGTCATCGTCAACAGGTCAAACTTCCCTCATGATGGACACCTGGGGCCCCTGCTCCACCAGCACTCTGGATCTGCTGAAGACCAAGCCGGGCGATCCCATCGAAATGGTCACCTACAGCGGCGCCCTGCCCACGCTGATGGAATCCACTTCGGCGATGAGCAGCAAGCGGGGATCCTTTGTGGACACCACGCTGCAGTTTACTAGCAGTCCACAGCAATTCGACTATGCAGTCCAGTCCTCGGATCAGATGTCCTTCAAGGCGATAGAGGAGGCTGTCAAGGCGGCGGCGGCGGGGAATGACTCGGAAATCACCCGGGATGATGACATTCCCGAGCCGCCGCCACCACCGCGATCCTTCCTAGCCGCCCAACAGCAGCAGCAGCAGCAACAGCAAACGGGAATCCTGCGGCAGACGGGGCCAGGCGGAAGTTCCACGACAGGATCGGGAAGCAGCAGCGGCAAGAAACGTGTACATATTCAGGAAATCTCAGTCTAGCAATCATAACCCGTCAAGTAACCAATTGTGAGCCTAGTTTAAAGTTTTTATCTAGTTATTTCTGTGGCCGAACTTGTCTAAATTGAACTTTTCCTACTTCTCAGTGGAAGTTTCTGACTTCTTCGAATAAGAAATTCTCTGTAACTTCATTTCCTACATATATTTTCTTTTAATAACTGATCCTTGTTTACTTCTCTATTCCCATTCACTGCCCTCAATTTCTGCCATAGTAATATTAAAAATAGAATCATTTCTTGTGTTCCCTTACCTCAATGCTAAAAATCGTTGTAACTGTATGTATTACGTATGTTTGTACATTATGTAAATGTTCCTTGTAGACGTGATTGAGATGATATTGTGTAGGAATAATTTGTCAAGTGTTATCATTGTGTGTATAGTTTATGTTACTTTTTGGTGTACGATTAGAATCTCATATATTATTCTATTTGCTTGTTATTTAATAATTAGCGAAATCAAAATAATATAAAACAAGCTTTTAATGATTTGTAAAAGAAAACCAGATATTATAACTATAATACACATATTGTATTTAATGTATTGTAAAATATTGACTCTATTTGTATGAAATACATATGTATTACAAAGTATTCATATTCACATTTTAAAACATGTCTTCAATTAATCGTTGCCAAATATTCGAAATGAAATCCTACAATCAAAGGTAAGTTAATTGAGCTAATGAATCGTACGAAAGGCCTTTTTAATTCATTATTTATTTATTTATTTACTTGAATTCCTAGTACTAGTCACTAAACGTGAAGAATTTTAATAATAATAACAACCCGGCCATCTAGATGTCGTAATTGTACGACATTATATAATTATTAATTTGTACTGTACATAGATGTTAGAAACGAAAGATTTTAAATCTATATTGGCTCGCTTTTTATTTCTTTTTTCACTTTTTTCATCTTTACCGTGTCACCATTTTCTCCATTCTTGCGTTTTGTTTTTGATTTCTTAGTTGGCGTAAAATCGGGTTCTTTCTTAATTTCTTCTAAAAGGGCATCTAACATTTCATCGGGGTCCTCTTCCTTAACCAATATAGCCTCCGGTTCGGGACTGGCAAACTTTGTGGATTGATTCTGTGTTGAAGAAAAATATTTTAGACATTTTTTAAACATTTCAAAAAAGTTTGATATGATCTAAATCTGGCTATGATTTGTTTTCTTACAAAAATCTGATCTAAAGTACAGTAAAGTTTTTAATCTGGATAATAAATTAATCAATATATTAATTATTCAAATCTGGATATTTAAATCAGCAAACCAATGACTCCTGAACCACTTAATAATCTAGAATATTGCGTTTATGTAGTATTCAAATCTGGATATTTGAATCAGCAGAGGAGGCATTCAAATCTGCATATTTAAATCAGCAGACCAATGATTCCTGAACCACTTAAGAATTTGTAGTAACCCACCTTTGGCTCCTTGCCATTCTCAAACAGAAGTTCACCCTCGATGCATGGCACCACATTGCCGATATCGAAGCTCTTTATGCTGAACTTGATCTCCTGGTCCATGGCGAAGTCATCGCGGCTCTGTTCCTTGTTGGTGAAGCGGATGTTGGTGTTGAAGACCCGGTAGATGACGGCGTTGATGTGGTACTTGGATATGTGCTGCACCACGCCGTTCAGTACGGCGCCCACTTCGGGACGGAAGACGTAGAAGTCCGCGTGAATGACCAGGTGCATGGTGGGATCATCCGCCCGCAGTCCGGCTGTTTGTCCCAGCACTTTGATGTTCTTGATGCCCAGCACAATCCCGTCGAGACTGGCATCGTAGAATCCCACCTTGGTGCGGATGAGCAGCTCGTGGAGAGCGTGCTTGAAGCTGGCCATGCCGTACGGACCCATTGCCAGGTGCATCTCCTTGGAGATGCATCGCACACAGGACCCCGGGGTGCTGGCGTACTTCTCCAGCTCCTTGGCCGAGAACTTTATGTATTTCTGCAGTATCTTGGCCATCCTAGGATCTTAAAACTGCCTCTTCGAATCGACCACATGAGTTACATTTGAAGGTCTGGCAACCTCGCAGGTGGGACTAGAGGTGCTGGCTTGGCGTTTTCCCGTCAAATCTGGCTGCCTTTTCGGGAGTATTTAAAAAAGGCTATAATTGTATTTAACTCGTTATTTTAAACAACAACTTTTTAAGAAATATTGGTTAATAGTCTAGAAGTAACAAAAAAATTAACAGATAGAAGGTACAAAAATAAAATTGATAAAGTTCCTGTTAAAAAATTTCATATTTTGTTTTAAAATAAGTTTAAAATGCAACAATTCCAATTCCATAAATAATTTATTTATAATAATAATTTGTAATTCATCTTTATAGCCGTATAGCATATTTCATAGGCAGACATTTTAATATTTTAAATTTTTCAGTATTTTTGTTGGTATATTTTCCATTTATGGTCCTACTAACTGAAGCATGCCTTTTTTATTGTACTCGAGGAAAAGCGAAGAAAACCAGAGTTTGACTGAAACTAGAGACTAAATAGAGTTTAAAGCGACGTTAAAATGGGAGTTCCAGCATTCTTTCGCTGGCTGAGCCGGAAGTACCCGAGCGTGATCATCGAGTGCAACGAGAACAAGCAGGTGGACCCGGACACCGGGCGCAATATCTACGAGGATGCGACGCAGCCGAATCCGAATGGGATAGAGTTCGACAACCTCTATCTGGACATGAACGGCATCATTCATCCTTGCACGCATCCGGAGGACAAGCCGGCGCCGAAGAACGAGGACGAGATGATGGTGGCCATTTTCGACTGCATCGATCGACTCTTCGGCATCGTGCGTCCCCGCAAGCTGCTCTACATGGCCATCGATGGGGTGGCGCCGCGTGCGAAGATGAATCAGCAGCGGTCGCGTCGCTTCCGGGCGGCCAAGGAGACTACGGAGAAGCGGCTGGAGATCGAGCGCATCCGCGAGGAGCTGCTCAGTCGCGGCTGCAAGCTGCCGCCGGAGAAGGAGAAGGGCGAGCACTTCGACTCCAACTGCATCACGCCGGGCACACCGTTCATGGACCGGCTGAGCAAGTGCCTGCACTACTACGTCCACGATCGGCTCAACAACAATCCGGCCTGGAAGGGCATCAAGGTCATCCTGTCCGATGCCAATGTGCCCGGCGAGGGCGAGCACAAGATCATGGACTATATACGCAAGCAGCGCGCCCAGCCGGATCATGATCCCAACACGCAGCACGTCCTGTGCGGCGCCGATGCCGATTTGATCATGTTGGGCCTGGCCACCCACGAGCCCAACTTCACCATCATTCGCGAGGAGTTTCTGCCGAATAAGCCGCGTCCCTGCGACATTTGCAATGGTTTTGGCCACGAGATGGACAAGTGCGTCGGCCTGGGGGCCACTGCGCCCACAGGCGCCAACTTCAAGCCAGATGTTCCCATCGGAGCGGAGGTAAAGTTCATCTTCGTGCGGCTGAGCGTGCTGCGGGAGTACCTGAAGCAGACGCTGGAGATGCCCAGCCTGCCGTTCGAGTACAGCTTCGAGCGCGCCTTGGACGACTGGGTGTTCATGTGCTTCTTTGTGGGCAACGACTTTCTGCCCCATCTGCCCAGCCTGGAGATTCGCGAGGGTGCAGTGGATCGGCTCGTGGAGCTGTACAAGAAGTGCGTCTACAAGACGAAGGGCTATCTCACCGATTCGGGCGATGTTAATCTGGACAGGGTGCAACTGATAATGACCGATTTGGGCAATGCCGAGGACCAGATCTTCAAGAGCCGCCAGCGGCGAGAGCAACAGTTCAAGGCGAGGGACAAGGCGCGCAAGAGGCAGGAGCGGAATCAGGATCACAGGTCCCTGGATCAGTCTGCATTCGGAGCGAGTGCCGTGGGACCGAATAGCCAGCAAAAGAGCATTGGCAACTACAAGGAGGAGGCGGCTGCTTTAAGGAATAGAAAGCGCACCAGTGACCAGGCCAATTTGGATGACGAGGAGGAGGAGGAGGAGGACAACGACGAGGTGCGTTTGTGGGAGGATGGCTTCAAGGATCGCTACTACGAGTCCAAGTTCGATGTGGCGCCGGGAAATCAGCAATTCCGCTACGCCGTCGCTTTGCAATATGTTCGCGGATTGTGCTGGGTGCTGAAGTACTACTACCAGGGCTGCGCCTCCTGGAACTGGTACTTCCCCTATCATTATGCTCCATTCGCTTCCGATTTTGTTAACATTCAGGGCCTGTCCACAATGTTCGAGAAGGGCACCAAGCCCTTCAATCCGCTGGAGCAACTGATGGGTGTCTTTCCGGCCGCCAGTAGCTCCCATGTCCCCGAACCCTGGGCTGATCTTATGGCCAACCCGGAGTCGCCGATCATTGACTTTTACCCAGAGGACTTCAAGATCGATCTGAATGGCAAGAAGTTCGCCTGGCAGGGAGTCGCTTTGCTGCCCTTCGTGGACGAGAAGCGGCTCTTCAAGGCCCTGGTTCCCTACTATGAACAGCTGACGGGCGAGGAGGTGAAGCGCAACAAGCGGGGCGACAATTACCTGTACATCAGCAACCAGAGTCCGCACTTCAAGAAGGTCAAGAAGATAAGCGATAAGTCGGAGGAGAACGAATGCAATGCCGTCTCCTTTGACGGAATGCGCGGCACGTTGGGAAAAACCGAGCTAAACACTGCCATCAGTGGAATCCTCAGGTCGCCGATCTCGGGACTGTCGGACATTAATGACAACACGACTGTGACGACCACTTTTAAGGATCCCGAGTACGATGATGACTACATATTCGAGGCAAAGCGGCTGGAAAATGCCGTCGATCCGCCGCAGGTGCTGCCCAATGAGCAGCAGGGTCAGAAGCATCGTCCCGTCATCGGATTCAATAGCCATTTGACCAGGGCCTACGTTCCGGATAGTGGACATCGCATGCTAAACGCGGGAATTAGAAACGCTGGTGGCGGCGGAGGAGGCGGAGGAGGTTATGGCCAAGGAGGAGGTGGCTACAACCAGGGAGGAGGACAGGGCTATCAGAACAATAGCCGCAACTATAACTACAACTACAATAATAACTACAATCAGCATCAGGGTGGCGGAGGCGGCGGCGGCGGTGGCTATCAAGGCAACTACAATAACCGCCAGCAATATGGCCACAATCAGAGATACAACCAGGATAATTCCAATCAGCAGCGCAACTATAACAACTACAATGGTCCAAGGAATAACAACTACCAGCAACAGGGCGGCGGCAACAGGCAACAGAATCAGAATTATAGAAGATTTTAGGTGTACAATACATGCATTTTAGTATGTAGCCGATCTTAAAAGTATAATCCAATTTCATTTTTTACAAAGTACTTTAATAAAAAAGAAAATAGTGTTTAAGGGTTGTCAGACAAACTGATGCCAAAGCATTTTCTCAATCAATAGCGAGTTCTTCTTAGAAACGACTAATTTAGTAAAGCTGCAATCGTTTTTATTTTCTTCATTTTTCAAACATCTAGTCTCAGTGCCTCAATGAAAATAAGTCAAATTACAATATTTAAAGAATGTCCCAATGACTGCGTGAGAAAAACGATTACAAAATAACAAATAAAAAAGTATAGATATTGTTATACTATATTCAACGATTGCATTACATAATACCCATCAATTTCAACATACAAAAAATAAAAAGTAATTGAAAAAAAGTTTAATATTTTTCAAATTTAGTTGGTACAAATATTTTACATATCACTGAACCAACAAATTTCAATCATAATTTATAGGGCTTCCCAATTTTTTTCCATCATTCTTTAAACCCCGAGTCATTCAACAAAAGACACAGCGGAATTATGGAATAGCATTCGCTATATTTAACGAATGGAATGTTATTATTTCGATTTCCATGTAACATAATAAATATTTAAATTTCGAAAACAATACTCATTACAGCTAAGTGATAATCTTAAAATTTACGGGGGCCTTGTTTCTTAAAAACGATCGTGCTTTCTCTACAAAGAAAAGTTCACTGAGCTTGAAAAATATATATATTATATTACGAATGCTTCTTAATCCACGAGCTTGGAAAAACACACGTGGTGCCTGAGGTTGGGGGTTTGGGATCGATCTAGTGAAGCGGATACTAAAAAATACATATCGATTATATGAATACGCTTAGAAGGTAACACAATGTGAGCTTAGTTCACGTTCGATTCGGAAGAGTTTGGCTATCGGTTCGGTGCGAGGTGTGCGAGCTTATCAGATATTGGTGATAATGTTCTTGTTGCGATCGGATATGCCATCGAACTTGCCATGGCTGGAGAACGGCGTGCGCATGCGTCGCGTGAAGGAACGGAGGCATCGCTGCCCATCCAGACTATCTGGATTGTTGGTCACCGCAAGGAGGTTGACTAAAAGAATGGGACACAAAACATAAATGGTTAGAATGTGATATAATCATTTAAAACATAATTCTTTATTGTATTATTCATTACCTCTTTGCTCGAGCAACTTAATCTGTTTTTTGGCCTCTCTCAGCTTGTTCATTAGTATCTCGTTCTTCCGCTTCTCGACGGTCAGCTCCAGGCCGAGCTGCAGCTTGCTCTTGGAGTCAACGGCACTCAAAATTCTGCAAAGTAGTTCAGAATGCAAATGGATTAAAGGAAATTATAAGATTAAAAATAAAAATTCAATTTTTTTATTACTTAAATTGGTAGAATAACACTTTACAAATCTGTCATGAAAGTTTCACGAAGAAATTCGACCTATTTTAAAATTTATACCAGGATGACGGCACCCACCTTTCTTATGAAGTAGATATATTTCATTACTATTAATACCATTTTCCCTAAACCACGTTTTCCTCAGCTGCGGATGGTGTATCTCAAAAAGTAATGTCTCGATCATCATGCTGCTTTTACAGAAATGTTTGTAATAAAATTGCCCACTGTCTGAACCTACTTAATGTAGAAATTTGTACGTTTAAGTATTTTTTGTTAGCCAAAAACAACAAAAAAATTATGAAAATAATAGATTTTTGACTTTGTAATAGTGCCACAACTATAGTTTTTGAGATATTCTATGTAAGTTAGGTTCAGACAGTTTCTACATTATTTCTTGACAAAATAAACTTGGTTTCATAAAAATCGGATCTACACAGCGACCTGTGGACGATCCGCAGCTGGCAATTTGAAAGATAAAAACAAAATAAAAATCGGTTAGAATTATATAAGAACAATGTAATCAACATGCCAAGTTACGAAATCCCAGCGCAACTCCTTATTGGTTAAAAAAAACCACGAAAAACTTGAAAAAAAATAGAGTTTTATATGTAACTTCCCCCTTAAGATTTTATCAACTTACGGATGGCTGAATATGGACTGGGATGTGGGCCTCTTGTCGGGATCTGGGTGCATCATCTGGGCTATCAGTTCGTTAAAATCTCTGCTCAGGCTGGGCAGGATCGGCACACTGCCATTTCGCAAATTGTGCCATTCGGGTCCATTTTTGGGCAGCGGGCCACCGCCCGCCACCTCGAACAACGTGATGCCCAGCGAGAAGATGTCGGCCTTGAAGAGATTCGAATAGTCCTCCTGCAGGATCTCTTTCGAAAGATAGCGGCAGTCCCCCTCCTCGACATGGGGCTCCTTAACGGACGTCACATGACCCAGGTCGCCGATCTTGTACGTGACCAGGTTCTCCGAGTGGCGCAGCTCCTCGTAGACGCTGTCCATGCCATCGTCGTCTTTCATCTGCTGCGGCTGCACCTCCACGAGCTTATGTGCATTCGGATTCATCGTGGAGAATATATTCTCCGGCTTCAGATCCATGTGCACCAGGTCATTGGAGTGGATGTAGCGCAGGCCCTCGATCACATGCATGAGCACAATCTTCAGCTCTGCCTCGCCCAGGAAATGATCCTGGATGCGAGCATGCAGGCTGCCACCGTCGCAGAACTCGTTCTGTATCAGCATGTGATCGTCCTCCGCCCAGGCGGAGTAGTATCTAACCACGTTATCGTGCTTGCCGAGGACAGCATGGGCCCAGACCTCATTTAGGGCTCTCTTTCTGCAAGGAAAGGGTTAAATAAATATGATCTTTAGTAACTGATATAAAACTTACTCGAAGGAGCTGCCTGCCACCGGCTTCTTGCTCTTCTTGATGGCATAGATGCAGCCATCCAGTCGATTGACGCACTGGAACACCACACCGAACTCGCCCACGCCGATCACGTTCACCTGCATGAACTCGCGCTTGAAGCGACTGATGTTCGTGTCGTGCAGGGCCAGCCGCTTGGGCGCCTGCTGGTGGATCTCGCGCAGTGAGTCGCCCGCCTCCTCCGCCGCATCCTCGTCGCAGGCCTCGCTGAGCAAATACTTTTGCATAGCATTCACATTCAGGTTGAGATTCTCGCGACCGAATTGCGTGCGGCAGCGCTTCTTATTGTGAGCCAGGAGGCCTGGAAAATAAAATTAAATTATTAGTTTACTAGTGAGCTTAGGTTTTTAACTTTAAACATTTCTAAAAATTATTATTTTAAAAAAATTTTAGTTTAAACTATTTTTGAAGAGTGAAGGATTGAATGATTAACTAAATAGTTATGGCAAATGCAATGATGTACAAGAAACTCCTTTAAGAATTAGCTTGGGATTAGAATAGGTTTTTAGTTCTTAACTTTAAACATTTTTATAAATTATTATTTATCAAATAAAAACACCTCTTAACGAGGTAAAAAACTAGTGACGAACGCACCTTCAACATACAAAAGTTCTGATATCAACATTTGTGACGAAAAATTATTACACTCGTCATTAAATAGACTTTCTAATATTTTCTCATTCGGCCCGCCCTAGCAAACTATTCCAGCCTTTTTCCCTTCACAGGCATTTTCTATTGCAGCGTGCCGAATGAGAAAATATTAGAAAGTCTATTTAATGACGAGTGTAATAATTTTTCGTCACAAATGTTGATATCAGAACTTTTGTATGTTGAAGGTGCGTTCGTCACTAGTTTTTTACCTCGTTAAGAGGTGTTTTTATTTGATATCAGAAGTTTTTGTTTGTTTACTTTTGCTCTCATAGGTGCTAATATAAACATTTAAATTTAAATTGGTCATAAATCATAATTTTTAAACTATTGTATTTTAACGAATTCAGTTAAAAAGGCGTTGAAGTATTTCAAAATACCTTTTAAACGAGGTATAGCACATGTCTGTACCTTTAGTAGTGTAGAACTTACAAACTAACGAAATGTAGCTATTTTTAGCTTTTTCCCGCTAAAGTAGCGGCTTTTTCCAAAAGTCGTAGAACAAAAGATTCCTATATGGAACTCTTAAGTGCAAATTTACTGATTCCATGACCCTAAAATACAGTTCGGATACCCTCACACAAATTTCAATACTCAGGGAGCGTTAGTAGTTCGAGCTTGCAAAAGTGGCTATTTTCGTATAAAAATAACTTTTAAACGTGACTTTTTACAGTAATGTGTTATATACCAAAATTTAAGGAATCTCAAGGGCTATACAGTTTAAAGTTTTAAAGAAAATCGTTAGAGCCGTTTTTGAAAAAAATAAAAAAAAGCTAAAAAAAAAGTTTTAAAAAATTGTCTTTTGTTCATATTTTTTTAACTATTACATTTACACAAGTTGCATATAAATGGCGTTTATAGCATTTCAAAATACCTTTCAAACGAGATGCAGCACAAGTCTGTAGCTTTAGTAGTATAGAAGTTACGGCTTTCCGAATTTTAGCTACTTATAGCTGTTTTCCCGCTAAACTAGCGAGTTTTTCCAAAAGTGGTAGAACAAAAGTTTTTTATATCGATGTGATGAACGTCATATCAAATTTTCAAAACTTAGAAAACATGTTTTGGACAAACTGACAAACTGACAAACTGACAAACTGACAAACTGACAAACAGAATTAAATTTTCATTTTGGGAAGACGAAGAAAATCTTATTTTGGCTATAACTTTTGAACGGAGCGTCGGATTTTGACAAATGACCCCTCATTCGACGGGTATTTTCAAAAGGAATACAACTAAAACATTGAGAGGGGGCAATTATCCCCACCGGCCCCAACAGCTCCAAATTTCGAAATATTCACTTTTTTACTTTCACCGCTCTCTCTCCCAAGCCAATTAATTTTCTTAGAGTCTTGGTATGCAATCCTGTTAGTTTTCGCAATACCTTTCGATAGGTGTATCATTCATTATGATCGGACCATCACAGTAGATTTTCATTTCTTCGTGTATATATAGTAGTCGCCTTCGCACACCCTCCTGGTGCGCTTCGTCACTACATGGACTGCCGTCCATAGTGATACAAATTATTAATTTAAACTTTTTGTGCCAGGAGGGCTAGAAAATTATGCATTAGGTTACTGATAAGATTAAGTTTTTAGTTTTTAGCTTTATACAGTTACACACAATTATTATTTATAAAAATTCTTAATTTTAAATATTTGTGCCAGGAAGTCTAGAAAATAAAATAAAATTACCTATTAGGTTACTAGTAAGATAAGGTTTTTAGTTCTCAACTTTAATAATTTTAATAATTTACTATTTATAAAAATTCTTCATTTTAACTACTTGTGAAGAGTGAAGGATTGAATGTTAAACTAAATGGTAATGGCAAGTGCAATGATATATTCCTAAATTATCATAAATTTAAATTATTATTTATAAAAATTCTTTATTTTAACTATTTGTGGAAAGTGAAGAATTGAATGTTTAACTAAATAATAAAGGCAATTGCAATGATATACAAGAAACTCCTTTAAGGATTAGCTTTGGAAAATAACTAATATATTGGTGGAATAGTTCCTCAGAGAAACCCTTTTATATCATGACATTAGAGAATAAAAGAATCGCCCAATGAACTGGGAACTCAAACTTACTATCAGGCGTAAAGGGATTCACGTTGGCCGTGTCCTGGGCGGGCAGTTTGCGGTTGTGCAGGGGCAGGGATCGCGGACGCTCGCGGAAGAGCTCCTCGCTGCGACGGGTGGCGTTGACTGCCGCTGCAGCGGCCGATAGATGGTTGCTGCACTGCGTCGTCGACTTCTGCAGGATGGTCTTCGGGGTGGCCGGGGTGCTGAAGAGGCGCAGGGCGCGCACCTTCTGGCAGGGTGGCGACATGGACACGTCCCCGTCGCCGACGCCGTCCTTATCCTTGCTGCCCGGCTGCTGCCGTTCCTCGCCGGTGGATAGCTTCAGCCGCTGCTGGAGGGGATGCCGCGGACTCGCTCCTTCGGGCGGGTCCTTGTCAAAGTCGTCGTCGGCGAAGCGCAGCTTGCGCGGATTGAAGAGCTGCGGCGACGGGGAACGCGATCGCAGCTCGACGCTCGAATCGAGCGAGGTGACGCTCATCTCATGCTCCGACTGGCGGAAGGCCATTGTAGCTGCTCAGCTGCCCGCGGTGCAAGGCGATTCACTTTTCCGGATATTTCACAACTATTTGTAACGAAGCGGTGGGCAGAAAGTCGAAGGCGTTGGGTAAAAAAAGGCAAAACAAAACACAAAACAAAATTGAACTGCTGGAATGCGAAGGAGAATAGTGTGGCGTATCCGAAGCGCCAGAAAATACCACAGCGAAAAATGAAAAAATACTAAATACAGCGTTGCCAGACCAGACTAGTTTTGTAATTTGTGAAGGAACAATCGCAAGCCCTGCGTAAAAAATGAATCAAAACAGAAACTTGATTTTGTTTTAGATTGGTTTATAGAATTTAACCGTTTTTATTATATCAGCGACTAAAAAACTAAAAAAAAACCTTAAATTAGTGTGGCCAAAGCAAGTACACAATAAATATACCAACTAGGGACAGAATACAAAAATATACCACTGCGGCGTTGCCAGACTGATATCCCTGTCCGCCCAATTCAAACCAAAGAACACGTTTTTTTGGCATTTAATTTATTGATTGAATATTTGTGTATTTTAGTGTTCAGCGCATTTGCTATATAATTCAAACACACATCTCAAGAATCCATACATATGTATTTGTTTAATACTTAACTACGACATCAATGTATGAATAATTATTATGCACTGTTGCAAGACTTAATTATTACGAATATTGAAACACATCATACAGAGTTTTGGAGTCGAATAATCAAGTGTATTGAGTAGTATAATTTGAAAAATGTGTAGAATTGACATGAAAATGGTGGCGATGCTTCGTCTCCTGCACATTCGAGTATAATTCCAGGGTTAGCAAAAAGTAAAATCCAAGGCAAATCAATTTTTTACATAGCAAACTTGACTAGATCGATAATCTGCGGCTGCCGATCCATTTCTATATCTTTATATTTATCTTTCTTTCCGTCAAATGATTTTTCGAAGCGCTCTTCTTTGTTCTGCATGTGCATGTTGTTGTTGTTTCTCTGATTCTGCTGTTTCTGTTGTTTTTGGAACATAAGAATACCTAAATATGCAAACTCGAGTTCCACTATAAATTAAAACCCTTAACTAATATGGTTCTGGACAACTAAACCGTAGATAGATACTGCATGAAAAAGTATTTGGGAATCTGTCTTGTTACATGTGAGGTTGTTTTTTTATGTTTTCTTTTCTTTTGTTTCGTTTTGTTTGTTGGGAATGAGGGGAAGATTCCAGATTCCGGATTCATCGGGGATTCAGGGGCTGCAGTTCAGGCCCTCATCTTCACGCGCCGGGCTTTGTCTGCATCCGTTCGGTGTCGCTAGTCCCTGGACACGGATCGTGAGGCGGACGAGTCGCCGCGACGCCTGGGCGGCGATCCACGGCGCACCGCCGGCGACGCCGATCGAGATCGGGAACGGGAACGTGATCGCGGCGATGCCCTGGCCCGGTCCTCGTCCTCATCCTCGTAGCGCCGCTTCGGAGGCGGCGGCGAGTCTACCGCTCCGCTGCCGTTGCGCTCGTGGTCGCTGTACCGCGACGCCGATCCGTTCTCGTCCCGTCCGTTCGAGCGGCCCGAGCGACGGCCCACCGAACCGGCGGAGCGACTGCGGGATCGGGTGCCGGACTTGGAGCGAGTGCGCCGGCGACGGGATGTGCTGCGAGATCTGCTGAACGAGTTGCTTCTGGAAGAGGGGAAAATGGAGAAAGATTTTTATTAGCAATAGGTTTTTAAAATTGAATTTTAGTGTATAAAAACTTATGGTTATATCTCTTTGAAGAAATAGATCGCGAAATCCAAGGTTTTAGTTTAAATGAGCTTCTTTAATTCTTTATTCTGGGTTTTGATACGGGTCGTACTTCATTCACCTTAAAAACTGATAAATTCCCTCTAATCCATTGGAGTTCATATTTTAAAGAGGATATTAAAATAAAAAATATTTAAAATTTATGATATTATACATAATTTGCCCCTAGCAATTAGTAATATTCTTGGTTTTGATAAGGGTCCTTAAAAACTGAACAATTCGCTCATATTTTGCATAGCGGATTTCCCTTTTCTTTAAGAAAAATAGAAAAAACACGAATCGAATATAAATACAACCTTTCCCTGTTTTAATGCCACATTTCTTATAAACATCATGTTATAAGCAATGTGTATTATATTTAGTTTGACCCAAAAAATTTGTATTTTTCTTGGTTCTGATAAGGGTCAAGTTTATTCACTTTAAAAACTGAAACATTCCCGCCAAACCACTAGGATACACATTTTTAAATGGGAGTTTCCCTTTGATTTTAAGAAAAATAGAAAAACACGAACCGAATATAGTTACAACCTTGCCCTGTTTTAATGCCACATTTCTTATAAACATCACATTTATCTTAAGCCTTTTAAAGACCCTTCTGCTCAATGCTTGCCGCCCTTCTTTTTGTAGTGTTTGTGGCCGTGCTTCTTGGAGCCCTTCTCGCCGTGCTCCTTCTTCTCCTCGTAGCTGTCGCCGTGCTTGTGCTCCTTCTTGTACTTCTTGTGGTCCTCGTCGTGGTGGCCCTTCTTGTAGGTCCCATGATGCTTCTTGTGGCCCTTCTTCTTGCCGCCCTCATGCTTCTCGCCCTTCTTGTGCTCGCCATGCTCCTCGGCATGATGATGGTGCTCCTTTCCGTACTTCTTGTGATGTCCGCCCTTGTGCTCGTCATCGTAGAACTTCTTCTCCTTCTTGTACTCATCCTTCATGAACTTCTTGTGGTATTCGAGTTCTTTGTGACCCTTCTTGTGCTTCTTTTTGTGATGATGCTTGCCGCCCTTCTTGTGCGAGCCATGCTCATGCTTTTCCCCATGCTCGTCCTTCTCATCGTAGTGCTTCTTCTTCTTCGATCCCTTGTCGCCGTGATGGTGCTCGTGATCCTCCAGCTCGTGGTGCTTCTTCTCGTCCTCCTCCCACTCCTTGTGCTCCTTGTGGCCGTGCTCGCCCTTGTGCTCCTCGTCACCGAACTTCTTCTTCTCGTACTTTTCGCCACCCTCCTCCTCCTCGGATGACGATGACTCCTTCTTCTTGGCCGCCGCATAGGTCAGCAGGAGTCCAAGGACCAGCAGCAGCTTCAGATGACCATGCATCTCGCATCGTTTTCTCGTTCGACTGGCACCATTGGCGTTTGCTTTTATATAGCACGCCGTGGACCACAAAATGCCTGGGCGTCATGATGCAAGCAAACCTCTGGAGCTGACGTAAAAGCTTTCTGCTTCATTGGCCTCTTCACCGCAGCTAATCGAACTTCTTGTCTCGCCGAGAGTGACAGATTGGCCTCCAAAGTTGGTAGTTGCTTCTAGGAGATGTTGAAAGGCTTTGCAAACTGAATGTTTAAGAACTTTTGTTATTTCCTCACAAAGGTTGCAAAAAAAGGCTATTTATTCATTAAATCGATTTAATATTTGGTTATAATAAAGTGCCTAATTAAACCTGGATAAAATCCATTAATTCCTCTTATAATTTGCCTAAATTTATTTGATTTTCAAATCGAAAAACATGATAAGAACTGAATTTAAATTTATGTTGCGCAACATACAGAAATTAATGGGAATAAAAATATCAATAAATTCCATTTAAGGTATTTTACATTTAATTTATAATTCTGGTTTACTTTTTCAAAAGCATTATAAATGTGGCATTTTAAATTGCATAATAAATTTAATATTTTATGCACTCGGCTCTAGAAAACTACTAAATGTCCCAAAATCAATACTCGAAAATTCAAATTTTTTTTGCAAATATTACATTTTATTTCTAATGTACAACAGAAACTTTAATCTTGTTGATAATTGTAAAATCCTATACTTTACAGTAAGGTAACCTAGGAAGCTAAGACTTAAGGGCTACAACTAGTCAAGGTGGTGGGGAAACTAATCCTGGTGCTTTGACTTTTTCTTTTTCTTCGATGGCGTTGGCTCGTCCTCGGGCTCAGGCGCCGCCGCCGCCTCCTCTGCGGCCTCCTCGTCCTTCTGCTTCTTCTTCTTTTTCTTCTTCTTCTCGGACTTGACCTCCTCCTCGGCGGCCACCTCCTCCTCCTCCTTAATCTCCTTCTTCACGGGCGTCTGCTCGGTTTCGGAGTGCTTGCGTTTCTTCACGTTCAAGGTGTTGTCGGCTTCTGGTTGGTAGGTGAATACCTCACTGAAAAATCAAGGAATACATTAATAAACAGTACAAACTAGCAATAGATTTAGTGGTAAACACAATTTCGCTCAGACAGCCAAGGTTTATCGTCATCGTAATCGGATAAATGCGAAACCTTTTGGGTATCATCACTGGAAATCGGTCTTACGCTTATATAATTGTATACTAAAAACCCACCTCTTGGCCTGGTACTTCTCGAACTTGGCCTTGGCCTTGCCGGTGCCCGAGAGTTTGCGCAGGTTACCCTCCTCCAGCAGCCGCAGCCGCGATTCCAGCTTCACCTTGTGCGCGGCGCCCAGCTCGAAGGTGGCCTCCTCACCGAAGGCATCGACTCGCGTGGCCAGCGACGCCTTGGCGGCCAGCGAACGCGACATCTTGCCCTTGTTCTTCTGGCTGGCCTGTCCCACCAACTGGGCGTGGTAGATCAAACCATACTTTGGCGTATCCTTCTTGGTCTTCAGCGCCCGGAAGAGGGCCTTTTCGGCGCCCAGGATTTGCACGGTGGACGAGGGATGCTTGGCCAAATTGATCAGCGAACCGGCATGGGCAATCAGTCGAGCGCCCACTGTATCGCCGACGAGCACAGTCAAATTGGGAGCCATGGCCATCATGCGGGCCTTCAGATAGTCATACAAATGGATGCGATAATCGTTGATCGAGATAATCTCGTCGCACAGGCACTGAATGTTCAGAACGTCCTCCTCGGAGATTTCGGTGCCCATCGAGATTTCGGCCGCCTCCTTGACCTTCTCCTCCACATCTTCGGGCAGAATATCGGACAGATCGCTCGCAGCCATGTTGTCCCTGGTGCCCACCAACTTGATGGTCTTCACAAAGGCAATATTATCGGTGATGATCTTGCCCAGCTCGGGAAAGTGCCAGCCGTACCACTCGCGGGCACGCATCATATAGTTGTTCAGCTCCTTGTCCAGATCATCCAGCAGACACTGGGCCTGCACAATCATGGTGTCAATCTTATCCGGCGAGAACTTGAGCTTGTAGCGCGACAAGGAGTGGGCGAGACCCAGGGCCATGGCGGTCATCTCGCGCTTGGGCAGGCCGCCGAGCAGACTGTCCGCCTGCTGGCGGATGCAGCGCATCAGCTCCTGGACGCCGGTGTTGTAGACGCACTGCACCGACAGCTTGTCCTTGATGGCGGTGCCCAGTTTGGCATCGGCGACGAGGAGCGACGATTGCACATCGTCGACGAGCAGCTTTTTGAGGGTTTTCTTGAGCGGCTTGGCCACCTTACCCTCCACCGCCGCCGTTGCAGCGGCCAGCGCCTCTGTGGTGTCGTTGAATTTCTCAAAGTGCTTCAGCTTCAGCAGCTTGTTGGCCTTCTCGGGTGTCTCGAACTCCAGGTACAGATTGTCCACCTGCTCCAGCTTCTTCTCGTCCAGCAGCTTGAAAATCGCGTAGCCCGCCGGCGTTTCGTAGAGCACAAACATCGCGCTACACTCTGCTCATTTAGTTTTGATTTTAATTCAATTTAAAACGAGTGAAACACTCGGCAGCCAGCAGCAACTTAACCTTCTTTGCCGTATGCCGCGTGTAAAAGAAAAATCCAAAATGAACGCAAGCACGTGTGCCTTCGCTGGACGGCGTTGCCACTCCGTTCGCGCTTAACAGTGGTGCTGTAGCGTATTCACCACGAACATTGGAGCGCGGGGAATTTTAAAGGGTTGCCAGATTACCGACTGGCTGATACCCTTTAAACGTTTTTATACGTAGTAAAATCCATCGGTGAATTTATTTCTTTGCACTATATCACTAAATTAATAGTATCTGCTATGTAATTTGGTAGGTCTTTTAATTTGGGGCACAAAAAAATTACTATTTATATTACTTGGCATTTTTATTTCATAAAAAAATATGAAAATAATTAAAAATAATGCATTATAACAATAGCAAAATGGTTAGGTATTTTTAAAAATATATGTTAAACATATAATATTGTTATATGGTCAATATAGAAAGTATATACCCCTGACCTTATGGGTAATGGGTATTCTGGTCGAGCACATGTGCGTGCTGTTAAGGTACAGCTCCATTCGCTGCGCTTAACAGCACACTTTACCCTTAACAGCACGCTGTTAAAGTTAACATGGGCTTGGGTGTTCGCGCCTAACAGAGCGGCTTTCCCACCTCGAATGCCAAAAGATTTACCACCGTGCAAACAAACTCAACATTTTTGCATGGGCATACACACACACACACATACACTCATATGTATGTATGCGGATCTCTCGCCATGTTACAAAAAGGATGAACTTTTTGGCGATGGCAATGAATGAAAAAAGGGAAATGGCGATTGCGAATGCGAAATGCGCTTACCTGCGTCGCTGCCTGGCCTTCCTTTCGCGGCAGTGGCGTGCGAAATGGCCGCGGCCGCCGCATTCGTAGCACTTATCGTCGCCACGACCTCCGCCGCCGCCGCCACCGCCTCCTCCACGGTCGCGTCCGCTCAGTCCTCCGCCGCCGCCGCCACCGCCTCCTCCTCCCCCACCACCGCCGCCGGATCTGGCGTACTTCCCGGTGGACAGCTCCACCCGGGCACGGCGTCCGCAGACCGTCCGGCCGTCCAGGCCGCGCACCGCGTCCGCCGCATCGCGGGCACTCTCGAACTCAACGAAGGCAAAGCCCGGCGGATTGCGGGCAATCCAGACGCTGCGCAGACTGCCGTACGCCCCAAACACATACTCCAGATCGTTCTTGCGGGCATTGTTGCCCAGATCGCCCACGTACACCTTCCTATCGCTCGGATGGCGCGACATTTCTGTTTCTGTTTATTTTATTTGGTTTGGCTTTTCTCTGCGTTCTGGGCCCTGTGTTAATGTGGCAGCAGCAGAGGCAGCAGCACAGCAGCTCAGAAAAAATCGATGATGGGTTTGGATTCACTTGCCACCGCCTTCCTGGGGAGCCCGATCGGTCAAACGCGCACTGGCGAACGCTTTTAATCACTCAACGCGGTCGGCAACTGCGAATTTTTATGTTTATTTTCTATTTAATGCAGCGCAAAACTCATTTTACCGGGTAGCAAACAGAGTGACCGTGGGCGGACCGTTAGAACAAGCCGGAGGACTTGCGAAGAAATACCAAAAGTTATGCTTAATCTGCGGTTGACGGTCCTCTAATAGCAGGATGGTCTGGCAACGCTGCATGGCAGGGACGGCGAATATATTTAAGATTTTTATCTGAAGCTAATTTTAACAATTTGTTTTTAATTTACATCAGTGATGCTAATTCTTAACTGTTTAAATAAGATAAACTTGTATAAAATTAGAATTTTATTGATTTTAAATTTCTTTAAACAATTTATAAACAATCAAGTTTACAAAACAGTTTTCTCAGCAATAGAAAAGAGAAAACAAAAACATTTTTTAAGCCCTTTATATGTCCTTAATTCTAATGCCGAGGTGTTAACAGAACAGAAGGGGGATTCCCTAAACTGTTGAATTGCTGAATTGTTGAATTTTGGTCAGCTGTTAATCAGCTGTTCCATACAAAGTCAACTTTCAGAAATTTCAGCAATTCATCAGCCTCGGGGCTGCTGAAAATTTTGTTGAATTGCTGAAAAGCCAGAGTTGTCACCTTTTTTTAAAAGTCGTGGCAACTCTGTAACATTTTAGTATCACCAGTACGCATTATTTATTTTAAAATCAACTTAGAAAGCATATTTGTGGTTCTTTTTACCTTGGTAACACTTTTAGACAGTTACTAGCAATAATAAATCAAATTTTACATGCTTTAAGTTCCGTGAAACTTTTCAACAAATAACAGCTGTTTGAAAATTCAACAGGAACCATTTTAGGTCGTTCCCTTAATTGCTGAAATTTTTTGTTGAATTTTCAACAATTCAGCAATTCAACAGTTTAGGGAATCCCCCTAGAAAATTTTAAATTTTGAAAGTATTTTATAACGTTCAGTATATTTAAGTATTTTTTACGAGTATGAATTAGTACATTCTCAATGACCCGCGGTATTTTTTCCCCCGATCGGCGGTCACACAGCATTAAACGTGGCGGCGATTTATCATATAAGTTAGGTTATAATATCGTATGCATCAAAATCATACAATTATTTATAAGCTAGTTTTTTAAGGAAAAAACACTTAAATTTAGTGAATTTGCAGTGCGAAATCTTTAAAAAACCACAGACGAACACTTGGCACAAACGGTAAGAATGGAAAGCGACTGAAAATCGCATTTACATAACAATTACGGTGCTTTAACAAAATGCCTGCCTAGCCTTTCCTTTCCAAAAAAAAAAAAACGCCTGAATACCTGACGCAGCTGCCATTGCTCGCTGTGCGAATGTGTTTGTGTGTGTGGGGCTAAATTGGTTCGAATCGCTTGTTTCTTCGCCTTTTCCTTTTTTCTTGTCAAACCGAGGTCTGTGCAATTTTCAGCGCTTTTCCGTGCCACTTTTGGCACTCTATTTCCACCCATCAAAGTGGAAAATTTCATATTTTTATACATACATACGAAAAAATGCTATGTATAACACCACACCAACGCACACGCACACCACTGCAGAACGCTCGGCGGCCATTCGAATCGCGCACACACACGCTCGCACGCGCACACGTACGGCCAACTCATGCACTCACACACGGCAGCAGATTGCGGTGCAAAATACAAAAATCGTGCGAAATTTGTAAAATTGCGTAGTAGAAATCTTGGTTAATTTCGCCAACATTTCCCCGGTCCGTTAGGTAAAATATGAAAAGTGTACCCGGCGTGACCTGTGCATCCGTGATTTCGTGATTGTTCTGCTAAGTAACCTGCTTGGGTGAGGAAAATAGAGAATAAATAAAGTGAAATGTGTTTGTTCCATTTTCTAAGAATCCGAGAGCCAAAAAATGTCTTGAGATTTCTTTGTTGTAGCATTTTTTTTTCATCAGGCACGTCTTCCATTTTGTTTTTTTTTCTTCGTTGCCTCTGCCGTGGTGAATTTCCCACACACTCTCGGTGCGGTTCATTCAGTTCAGTCGCGAGTACTCCGTCAGAAAAAAAAGTAATCGGTTCAAGCTGGAGGAAAACTCAAAAAGAATTGTTTGTTTTTTCTTTCGACGGAATTAACATTTATTTGAGGGCATTGGTTTTTGGTACGTTTGCTTTTCGCTTTCCATTCGCGTTCACGTCACACATGGCGTTGCCACATGTTTTTTTACTTGTTAATGGGCAAAATGTCTGCGAGCGAGCTGTGAGTGCAGTAAAACAGGGTTTACGTGATAACCAAGTGCAGACGAGTCCAAAATTTGGTGTCATTCGCATTGAAAACTCAAATATATTTGTGTGAATTTGTTTATTTGGCCCACATCTGGCTATAACCTGGAATCCCCTGGCGAATGGCGCGCAAATGTGGTGAACCGGCGACAGCTCTCTTTTCACCTTGGAAATAAGTTCGTTGTTCTCATTGATAGGCGGCATGTGTGTGTGTGGGTGTGAGTGAGGCTGGGGACTTTGTTACAACAACAAATCCGCTCGTGACACAGCGAAAAGAAAACAATACTTTCACGTAGCCGTGTAAAAGCAAGTGAAAGACGAAGAGAGAGTGGTGGGGAGTGGAAGGAGGAGCAAACTTGTGAACGTGTACAAAAAGCAGTTAGACGGCCAACACACACACTCGCACTTGCTAGGGAATGTCTTTGGCAGTATGGGTACCGGCCGGTTGCTTCTGCCGCTTTTTTTTTTCTCCATTTTCTGCCTACCTGCGCCTTTCATAATTACTATGCCTACTATTTGGCTCTCTTTCGGTGCGTGCGTGTGTGTTTTTGTCATCTGGTCGTTTCCACCCATTCGCACCCAAGATCTTTACACAGGGAGAAAAATTTGCTCACGATACTACTACTTCACATTTGTTGAATTTCCGTTTCTCTTTTAATTTTTCTCTGTGTAGCCATTTAATTAGCCAGATTTTATTAATTCTTTTTCTGTATCTTTCCATGTGCCTGCAAACGAATACCACAAACAACATCGATATTGTTACGATAGAAAGTTACGTGTGAACGTCGTGGCTTTTGTTTAATTGTTTTGAAGGAAAAGAACTTTGGCAACGTTTAAACCAACCTACATACAAAACCACAAAAAAAAGAAGAAACCAGCAACAGTGTAAAAATTGAAAAAGTGCTCCCCCCAAAAAGAAAAGCCGAACACAAGTTAATTTCTTTGCACCCCGTGTTAATAAAAAAGCGTCAAGATTACGTCAATTATTGAGAACCTACCCGGCGCCATAGCTCACAACCACAACCAGAACAACATCATGGAGGAGGACGAGAGGGGCAAACTGTTCGTGGGCGGCCTGTCCTGGGAGACGACGCAGGAGAATCTGTCGCGGTACTTCTGCCGCTTCGGCGACATCATCGATTGTGTGGTGATGAAGAACAACGAGAGCGGCAGGTCGCGCGGCTTTGGCTTCGTGACCTTCGCCGATCCCACCAACGTCAACCACGTGCTGCAGAACGGACCGCACACGCTCGACGGCCGAACCATCGACCCCAAGCCGTGCAATCCGCGCACGCTGCAGAAACCGAAGAAGGGCGGCGGCTACAAGGTCTTCCTGGGTGGCCTGCCCTCGAACGTCACCGAGACCGATCTGCGCACCTTCTTTGGCCGCTACGGCAAGGTCACCGAGGTGGTCATCATGTACGACCAGGAGAAGAAGAAGTCCCGCGGCTTCGGTTTCCTCTCCTTCGAGGAGGAGTCCTCCGTCGAGCACGTGACCAACGAGCGGTACATCAATCTGAATGGCAAGCAGGTGGGTGATCGCCGGGAATTTATATTGTTTTGATTATTTCCATAACATGAGTAAATAATTTCCTTACAAAATCCAAATTGTTTTTAACATTTGGGTTCGTATTGTGCTTTAATCGATGATTTAATTTTTGTTGATACCATTTTCCACGATCTTGTTAATTTTTACTTTGACTAACTAACCTATTCAACTTTAACAATTATCTTTTTCTAAAGTGTGTTATCATAAATAGGTTCTATTAAGTTTTTTTCCACATCTACTTCAATTTATAGTAAATCATTATAGTATCATTACTATGCCATTCTTAACTTTATTTTATCAAAAATAGTTTAGTGAATTTTTTAAAAGGTTTTTGTATTTTCTTTTTAATTTTTAATTAATTAATTTTTCTATTTAATTTTCTAAAAAAAACAATATTAGATGTATGGTTTATTTTAATTTTAACTACACAAATGCACAAATGCTTGCAGAACTATTATTAATCAATTTATTTACCCACCCCCCAGGTCGAGATCAAGAAGGCCGAGCCTCGTGACGGATCTGGTGGCCAGAACTCCAACAACAGCACGGTTGGCGGCGCCTACGGCAAGCTGGGCAACGAGTGCAGCCACTGGGGACCGCACCACGCTCCCATCAACATGATGCAGGGCCAGAATGGCCAGATGGGTGGACCACCACTGAATATGCCCATTGGCGCGCCGAACATGATGCCTGGCTATCAGGGCTGGGGAACGTCGCCGCAGCAGCAGCAGTACGGCTACGGCAACAGCGGCCCCGGATCGTACCAGGGCTGGGGAGCTCCGCCAGGACCCCAGGGACCCCCACCGCAGTGGTCGAACTACGCTGGACCGCAGCAGACGCAAGGCTACGGCGGCTATGACATGTACAACTCGACGTCGACCGGAGCTCCTTCGGGACCATCGGGCGGCGGCAGCTGGAACTCGTGGAACATGCCACCGAACTCTGCCGGACCCACTGGGGCACCGGGAGCCGGAGCTGGCACCGCCACGGACATGTACTCGCGTGCCCAGACCTGGGCGGCGGGCGGTCCCTCGACCACCGGACCCGTGGGCGGCATGCCGCGCACCGGACCCGGCAACTCGGCCTCCAAGTCCGGCTCTGAGTACGACTACGGCGGCTATGGTTCCGGCTACGACTACGACTACAGCAACTACGTGAAGCAGGAGGGCGCCTCCAACTATGGAGCTGGGCCGCGGTCGGCGTATGGCAACGATAGCTCCACGCAGCCACCCTATGCCACCTCGCAGGCTGTCTAAGGAGGATGTTCGAGTGGAGGAGGAGTAGGAGTAGGAGTAGGAGTAGCGGAGCAGAGCAGAGCAACATGTCGTCGTCCTCGGCGAATGATGAAGAAGACAGAAAAGATGGTGGTAATTGTAAGCTAAAGCGTCGTCTGTTCGTTTTTATTTCAGATCAGATCAGTTGTTGAAATTAATATTTAAAACTCTTGTACAACTATTATTTAAAGCGAAACAAATTTAACACGAGAATACCTAGCGACAAGTCAGATTCATAGATATACATGTATGTTCTATAGAAGCGAGTATGTAATTCATAGGCGAAACATCAGCACACACACTCACCCATTTAGACAAGAGAACATTATTTCTTTCATGCGCCTCATAAAAAAACAAAACAAAACACAACACACCACAGCAACTGGCATTCTCCTGTATCCCACACTCACCAACCAACAAACCAATCAGCCAGAATCAACTAACAAGAACTTCCCAACCAACTAAAACCCGTAGACACATATGATACATGGCATTAACAACCAACAACAACAAACAAAATAGAAATGTGAAGATTTAAACGTAATGATTTACAAGTATAAAGTTTAGCTAATTAGACACAAGAAGATCAAGAATAGAGTGCGAAATACCAACACAAAGAAAATAAGAACTTATAATTTTATTTAAAGAGTAAACAAGTAAAGATGATCCCTTAATTACTAAAATTAGTAAATACAAATTCGAAATTGTACATTTTAAAGCAAAAGCATGTCGGTCTGCGATCTGCTTTCGCCACCACCCGCTTTCTATATCGGGGCGACAAGGTTTAGTGAGGGTTTGACAAGGAATCGGCTGGAGTAGAAGAGATATGTAGAGTCTATTCTGAGAATTCTTTGCTTGCCTTAGCCTTTGTGACTCATGATGGTTCGGCCGCGACATTTTTTTTTTTGTTTTTCGAGACAATGGGCGAATCTAATCGGCAACTGTGTTTTATCGACCCACAACGGGGTCGCTGGATGAGAGGGCGTGGTGGCGGAAAAGGGCGGTACTGACTTGGGAAGATACGTTACAAAATTAAAAATTTACCATTTAAAGTAAACAAAACAAAAACTAGCTAAAAGTTAAACTACATATATAAAGAAACCTAATTAATAAGCGTACGTGGTCGTTTACATCTAAGCGAAAGTTGAACTTGAAACTAGAATTATATAGTGCGTTGGATTTATTATTTAGTTAAAGCGAAGTGAAGAAGCCAAGCAGCAGCAGCATGATAATGATGATTGATTATAATGGATATGGAAACCAACAAAACACACTCTTAACCAATATACATAAAAACTATATACATACATACTTATATACATACAATATATATATAACGAGTTATATAGAAGGAAACAAAAAAGGAAAAAAGAGTAAAAAAAGAGCAAAAGGAAACGTAAATTTAAAGCTACAGTTAATGAAAGTAAAGAGTACAGAGTTAAAAGCAAAAAAGAAAACAAGAAAGGGAGGCAGGCAGAGAGAATAGGACAAGTTAAACAAGTTACAAAATACGATGCTTAGAGTTGCGTTGCACATTTTTTTCAAATTTTCATCGTTTGCCAAGCAGACAACAACCACAGCAGGAACAACAACAACAACAACCAACGACAACAACCAGCTAAAAGTGTGCACTACAATAACATCAGTCAACAACAACAACACCATCAACACGCACACCCACTCACACTTAACCCCATTTAATAACAACAACAAGAACAGAAGCGAGACACAGAGAGAAAAGAGAAGGGTAAAAGGAAAAGAATGAGCAAATGGAAAAGTAAAAGTAGAAGCAAAAGGAAAAGGATGAGAAGAACTTTAATTGATTATGAACATAACATATATATATCTTTAATTACTTATACATATTTACTCTTAACTACTCTGCACGCTCACTTAAACGAGCGTGCACTGTGTGTAAAACAAGATGAAAGTAAACTATTTTAATGATGATTATATGATTGCGATTTTACAATTTATTATTACAAAAAGAAAAGATGAAAAAACAACAAAAACAAAATGAGAAACATACATATTATATGCTAATACATTTACCATACACATATATTATAAAATATGAAGTAATTTTTTCTATTAAAATACCATACACTAATTTTTAATTTGTTTATTTACAACAAATCAACTTACAATACATACATTTAATTACAATATACAATACAAGTACTTTACTTTATTTTTCGGTGATTTATTGCTTAGTGTTCTTCGTATAATTTGTACTCTACTACAACAAAACAAATCCTACAGATATAAATTCCTAATTTAATTTCGTTTAAATTACAAATACATATGCTTACATTTTATAACTAATTATACAATTTTTAAAAAAACCAACACAAAACAAAAGCAAAAAATGCTAAAACAATGAGCAAGTAAACGAGTAAAGTAAACGTGTGAAAAACGTTTCGATTTTTGAAAAAAAAACAACAAAATCTTTGAAAATTCATTGAATTTCAATCTTTTTCTTTTCACTGTATCGTTTTGTAACGGTGTGCGTGCCTGAGTGTGATTGTATGTGTCCGTTTTTTTTCTGTTAGTGTTGTCGTCGCAGAGGTCACATCGAGGTCAGCGAGTGGGCGGCGAGATGATGGCGTGACGCGGGGAAGGATCAGTTGATCAGCGGATCGATCAGCTGAGGAGTTTGAAGAACATGGAGGGAAATGCTTTAGACTTTGATTTTTAAGTTTCGGTCAGCATTTCCAGTAAAGTCGGCTGCAGCAACCAACAACACCATCCTGGATTTGCTGTGGATGCATTCAGAAAAAAGAAAACAATTTGACATAATGTTTAAAAAAAATGGCCAGCAAATCAACCTGATGTAATTTAATAAGATGAACACTATTATTTTCTGGTGGTTTATATACCTGGGTATCATTTTTGTTTTTATGATAAAACCTATTGCAACAATTTAATGAATTGCAAATAATTAACATGTACGTTGTGGAGGTTAAAGTAAAATTATAAACCAATTCAAGCGATTAGAGATTTCTTAGAAGACAAAACACATACACTGACTGTTAATTGTAAAACAATTTCATTTTTTAACATTTTATTTTAAAGTTGAATACAACATAAATTGTTTTTTTATTAACCTAAACGTAAAGAACCCTATTCAAAATGAAATACATACAATATATGTGCATCGTAAACGTAATAAACAAACAAAAATATATATGAATAAACCTACTATATACAACTATATATACTATATACATATTAATTATAACATATAACGATTTAACGGTAAAATAAATTTAAATATTGTATTAAACAAAGTGTTGCACTTTCAAGCTAAAACAGAAGAAATAAGAGAATTTAAAATTAAGTGTAAATGTTTGGCAGCACACGTACACACACACACACATGCATACACTTTAGAAAAAAACGTTGCAGAAAAAGTCCAATTGCAACAGAGGTGAACGAACTCGACATGTCCAGACATCCGGAGAAATCACATTCACATTGGAGCACCAGAGAAGCAGAAGCAAAATAATAACCAAAATCAGATTATTTCATTATGTTTTTCGTTCCCATTTGATGTCATTTTGTGTATATGGCTTTTGTTCCTTCATTATTGTTGGTTTCCTTATTGGCCAATTAATGACGGGATGACAAAATCGCTTTGATTGATTGTTATCGAGAATTGTGTATCGGTATTGGTTTGATTTCGACAGCTTATCGAAAGTTTCGGTTGCCTTTTTATTGTTGCATTTGTTTTTATCAGCTTGGTTTCGGCTTTTCGACGTTTCGATTGAAGAGATCAGATCATAGGAACCACGAATGAAACAATAATGTAAGGGTTATATTATTTACCATACTGATAAGCTAACATACGAATGATGCGCCAAAATGCAAACCAAAATCACAGACGAGAATGCGTTTTTTGTATACATTGTATAGCTCTACATACGTATATGCATAAAATATAGCTCTAGGAGAAGAGAGAAATGAACTAGATACTTATCAATACTTTCGAACTATAATTCTTACGATTAAGTTTTCTCGAATTTGTTTACGAATCGGAAATGTCGACTGGTACCCATAGTTAAGATAAGAGAACATCTATTGAACAAACACACCAACTCGGTACACTCAGATCCTTTTCTAACTACGCTAGAAGGCTAGAATTTTAAATGTGTTTTGTCCCATATTACCCAAGACCTCCCTGGCTTTTCTAACCCCTCAAAATGAGAGTTGTTTTTATGTAATGAAGTACTCTTAGCGATTAAAGACTAGAATGATTTGAAATAAGATGAGATTTAACAGATATCTAAGCTAAATTCCTAAGACAAAACGATTCCACCTAAGACACCTTTTTGTAATGACTAAATTTATATAGGACAAGACAAGGATTTAAAAGAACAACCAAATAAATAAAAGATAATGAAATCAATAAGATTAAAGATCAACAGGCATATATACATATGTATGTGGGTGGCATGTTTTGTATCTGTATTTCAATTTGATTATTTTTTATCATTTCCGTTCTTATATACATATAATATTAGTAACAGTTTCCCGATCATTGTGTAGGAAGAAAAGCGTACTCGGTTAAGAGAAGTCGAAGTTGAATGATAATTGTTAATGCCTGCAAGTTAAGAGACAAATTATGTAATACAATACTTAGTTAAAAGACAGCACACTGATCCCTTTTAAAGCCCGACTTTCGTTCGTTCTTAAGCAAAAATTCGAAACGAGGTATGTATGTATATGGTAATTTTAAAATGTAACAAACGCAGAGAATAGTGAACAAAAACTAATTTGTATGTAGTTAATAATGATAATAATAAATACAAAATAGACAAAAATACGGAAAAACACAGAAAAAAAGAGGAAAACTAAGCAAAATAACTAAAATAAAACAAATCGCAAAAAAAAACAAAATTGAGACTGTAAACGAAAGGCAACATAATGGAGCAGTTTAAGGCGAGACGATGTTGAACAGAAAAAAGGCTAAAACACGAAACTATACAACTCGTAACTCGAATAAATCACTGATGAATAGGCTACCAACATAAGTTCGTATAAGGTTTTTGTTTACACGGAAATTGTACTCAAATTGCATTTTATTTCAGTTTTTTGTCCTAGCGAATTCTGTACATTATGGAAAGTAGATTTCGTTTTCCCCACTATTGTGTGTTAAACAACTCGAGTAAACTACATACTTAATATAAATTAGCAAGTCAACAAATTAGACCGCAGGCTGCATGGTACATAAGAATAACGAAACCGAATCTAGATGATGAAGATATTTAAGCGTTTGTTAGCCAAAAAGATAACTTTCGATGAATTTGAATTTTTTACCAACAAAAACTAAGGAAACTGGAATCTTAAACTGATACTGAAGCAGTTAGTTGTACGCACGTGCGACTGACCCAGAGAACACATAGAAACCTCCTAAAAACTGCATATACATATATAGGGACTTACTTGTAAACCAGATTGTAACGATTTTAGGCATATAAGTGTTGCGACTTGGGTCTGTAAACGGGGAAACGGAAACTTGAAGGGAAACTGGAGAGGAAGCCACGTTTTGTCACTTTCCAAGCATTCATTTTGAAATAATTTCTTAGACTTTTCTACACGTACTTTTAGATCGAGATAGCGAGGGAGTGAATAGGAGTTTAACATTAGCATTTGATGGCAGCTGGGCGAACGTGGTACAGTGCTTAAGGATTAACATTGACGTCAGGATTTAACTTAACTTAACTTACATACATAGATACAAGGACATCAACAGAGGAAAATATTGAGAGTAACAAGGAGAACTTGAAAATGAAATACATATAGCGTTGCAAGATTTTAGTTTACGGTAAACTTAAAGAAATTTTTTACAATGTATTTATACATACCTAAATTTAAATTTTAAATTAATTCTTTAATGTAATACGAACACAGTGCCTAAGTAATATCAAAACAAAAATCGAAAAAATAAAAAGGAAATAAGGATTTAAAACATACAAAACGAGAATAAGAGCCGCAAGTAAGGACATTGTTACTAATAATGCTAAAAACTTAATCGAACACCTTTTAAAGCAACAGAAAAGCATTCGAGCGACAAAAATTGAACAACTTAAATAAGCCAATAAACGAACATTTGCATACAAAAGTTTATAATTATAAATGTGTGCAAGGAAAAACCACAAGCAAACACAGACAAACACATACATACACTAACTATGAGAGGAAGAACAAGAGCAGGAAACGGAAGCTGAAAACTGATCACAAGTTAATACCCAAGAAATAGTTCGCATAAATGTATAAATGTAACTCAAACGAACATGAAACGCGGAAGCGCTAAGTAATTACTACACAAATAAATATTGCAACGTACCCCCTACATACGTCTCGTATCTCGCACTGGATTTACGTACAACCCACATATATCCTCCCCCTAACCCCCCTGTATCCTTAAAGGGCTATTCAATCAATAGATTCTATTTATTTGAACATGCCACGTACTCAAAATGACATCAAATTGAAACTTGTAACTCTTTGTTTGCATATTGGATTGGATATCTATTAAAAACCCTAAAAAATGTTTAAAACTAAATTGAATTACGTTGGATTCATTTGACAAAAAGCAAAAAACAAATACAAAAGGAGTAAGCAACAATAAGTAAATTACAACAAATTAATTATACAATTTAAATTTATTTAACGAACAAAATTAATGTAGTGTGTAAAAAAAAACAAACAAAACATGAAAGTAAAAACAAGTTTTAAGCAAAACAAAATACTTTGAATATATACATAAATTGCAAGTAAATAGAATAAATGTCACTCACTCTTTTTATTTAAGTCTTGTACTGATCGAGAATTCCTGGGATTTATCAAAATATTCAAACTCGGAATCAGAAAATTGAAAAAAAAAATGAGCGCAAAGCATTTGAAATTTCTGTAAGGGAATAGAGTATATATTTAAATTCGGGAAGGAAAAAGTACTACCCCTACAGATTTCAATGTTGGAAATCGTAGTACTCTTCCTTCTTAGTTCCGTGTCATTTTTCTTTGCAAATTTGGAGAGGCCAACCACATTTTGGGGACATTTCTATGCAACATGTCCAATTCTAATGGGACTACTATCCGCTGGATTGGTTTACATAAATGTAAATGTAATTCTCTTTGCCACAAACTCAAAATATTTTAACTTTTCCATGTTTATAGAAATAGAAAGACCTTTATTCCTCTTCAGTAAAAACAAACCACACGTCTCGATGGATTATTTGAAAAAGATGACTTTATTTCGGCTGAGTGTTCAAATAAAAATGTAAACTATTCAAAAACAACAAATAATTATGATGGCAATTCGGGAGCCAATGATAGCGAGGGTTATTCGAACGTCTACAGCTACTAGATTAGAATGGATCCTATGAGATTGAAACCTATTAAGCGACGGTGACTACTTGGCTACGCGACGTCTTGTGGTTGGTGTGGTGGGTGCTCCGCCACTCGGCGGTTTGGGGATCTGCAATGGATAACCGGATCAGAATCATATAGGATTTCAGTTAGAGATTGCATATATCTTACAGAACGAATGGGCCTGGGTGTGAGGGAATTGGCAGGCGGCGGCTCGCGAGGTTGGGGTCCATCGGGATGTCCCACTACGGTGACAGCCACGGGTCTCTGGTCTGTTCCTCCAGCTCGTTCCATGCTCTCGCTGCGAGAATTGGAGCCAGAGCGCTTGAACATCCCAGAGAGCCGGCCACGAAGATCCTTCTTGCTCGATCTCAAGTCGCTGGCAACGCTGATGTCCGAGTCAGATCCTTGAATCTATTGAAAGATAAATAAATAAATATTAGAATTTGATAACTAGTGTTTTTTGTTTGTCATAGTATTACTGATATTTCACTCTCGGAATTGCGACTGCTTTTGGTCAGGCTGCGCAGCTTGCCCATGATGCCCTTCTTCTTCTTGCGAGGTCCTCGGGGTATGTCGCTCTGGGTGGATCCACCAGATAGCCGCGAATCCAGGCGTGAGTCCAAGCTGGAGTCCCTGACAAGGCCACCCAGTTCGGAGTCTATTGATTGCATTGAGGACACACTGCCATCGTCCTGCCGCCAAATATTCTACGAGGATAATTAAAGTGGATTTTATAAGTCGACTTATAATTGGCAAATTTTCCATATGATTCCTTATAAATTACATATTACAGTGATGTACTATTTTAGCACATTATTATTATTATTAGTTTTGTAAGTTTTCAGGGGCACTTTAAAATATAATTTTCCAAATTAAGAAACTTTGAACTTTATATCAACAATTAATATTTAAATTAATTTAAATTTTCCAGCATTAAAAATGAATATTCCTGATGCTTAGCTCACCTGATCCCTTTGTATGGAGTGATCCAGCGAGAGGCTCTTGCGAATCAGACTTCCATTGTTGGACGAATTCCGGGACAAACGTCCTCCTCCCCTCTGTGATCCTGCTGCACTGGCCACCGAACTGGTGCTGCCGTGCGGATCGTTCTCCTGCGAGGCAGCTCGGCGCAAATTGCTCCTCCTCATCCGGCTGCGCTCCTGTTCGTCCTCGTTCACCCGCTGGAACTTGCGCAGCTCCTCCGAGGCTTCCGCCAGTCTGGCCAGGACACTGGTGATCTGGGAGCTGCTCAGGGTGGGCGAAGGCGAGCGGCTGCGACGCACATTCGGCTGCTCCGGTCGCAGGTTCTTGTCGTAGCCGGAGCTGCTGCTTCGAGCTGATCCTCCGCTGCCCACCATCTTCAGGTCGGGAGCAATCTTTACCAACTCGTCAACGGTCTGCAAAAGGGCGCCCACCTTGCGATCTCCGCCATCCGCCTCCATGCGTCTCTTGATCAGCTCCTTTTCATAGCGTTCGCGCTGGAATAAAGAGATAATAATAATAACAAGTATTACAAATGAAATATAAACAGCTTCAATTTTAACATAAATTGTTATATATCTTAGCTTATTTTTAGCAAAGTTATAATGTATTCTTTTAGTTTTCATATCAAGAAATTAAAGGCTTTTTAAATTCCTTTTTATAAACTTTTGGAGGTAGATGAAAAAGCCCTATGAACAACATATACCTTTGAATTTTAAATTATAGCATTCATATGTATATTTAATGTATAATTTATTCTTTTTGTTTTCATATCAAGAAATTAAAGGCTTTTTAAATTCTTTAAATCTTTGGAGGTAGAAAAAAGAAAAAACTATGAACAATATATACCATAGAATTTCAAATTATAGCATTCATATGTATATTTAAATGTAGTTTTTTAGAACCACTAGGATTGTTTGAGTCGGTAAACTTAACTATACTACACCGCATTCTATGAAATATCTTCGGCTGTTATCAGCTCGACTAAAGTTCATACAGGCATTTCGATAACGAATATAGCAAGCCCCAGTGGCCTAATGGATAAGGCATCGGCCTCCTAAGCCGGGGATTGTGGGTTCGAGTCCCATCTGGGGTAAAGTTAATTATCTTTTTTTTGTATAATTTGTTTTTTATTTATAATTTTTTTTTTGGAATTTTTCATTGTTTAATATCAGAAGACTGGCCCCATTCTTTCCCATTAAATATAATCCCGAAACTCTTAAAAGTCGGTTTTTCAATGATAAAATATTTGAAAAATACATGAAACACTCACCTCGCGTCTCAACTTCTCATTGGAGGTGCGCAGCTTGGCATGTACATCCCGAAGCTCCAGTAGATCACACTGTAGCTCGGCGATCTTCTTGCGGCCCTCCTCCATTTCCTCCTCTGTGGCCCGCTTGATCTGGTCCAGCTTCCGCTTGGACTCCAGCCGCTCCTTGTCGCGCTCCCGTTCCACTTCGAAGAGGGTCTGGCGAAGATCTCGCGCCAAAGTGGAGGTCTCCTGCAGCAGTCGCTGCTGATCCTCACGCTCCTTCTGCCAGGACAGCTCCAGCTTGGTCTTCATGCCCGGCAGCTTGGTGCTGCCCGATCCGATGACGCGTTCCTCTTCGAACTCGTTGAGCTTCGATTGCATTTCGGATATCTTGATCTCATTGGCACTGCGCTCGGAGACGAGTTCTGTTTTTATCTTGCTGGACTCAAGGCGCGACTCCACCAACTGATCCTCTAGATGGCCAATCTGGATTGGAAAAGCGATCGTTAGCTTTAGGTTTACTATAAGAGATTCCTTAAGATTTTAACATATTTACCTGCTGTTCTAGATAGGCAATCTTGCTCTTGTCATCATCATCGCTGCTGTGCATGGAGCCACGACTCTGTCTTCCCGTATTATTGGCCTTCAGATCGCCAATCTTCTTTTGGGCCACTTCCAGCATCTGCTTAAAGGCATCGCGATCCTTTTTGAAGCGTTCACATTGGCGCTGTTTCGAAGGGATATATTTATCAGCGTGATTTTTTCAGTGTATTCTTATATTTCTTACCTGCATGGAGTTAAGTTCTCCGCTGAGGTTCTTCACCTGTTGCTCATAACGAAGTCTTACTGTGGCCACTTCCGATTTCATCTGCAGTTCAGTGCTCTGTAATCTGTAATGCAAAGGAAATCATGTTTTAAAGATGATATTTTATTATTGACCTTATAATTAAGTTTGTATTGTTATTTGTAAGTTAAATGTTAAACTTTTTATATAATAAGAACACCCAAAAAAAATCGATATGAAACGTAGGTAGATTTTACATTATTTAAGATCAATTTTATATGAAGCCCGGTAAATTTGACTTGGTTGATATGGGTTTTGCATGAGCTGAAACTTACATGACCATATCGATTTTACGGGAACATGCTTTTTTTTGTGCGAAGAAATTTGAAACTTTAATCAGCAGAAAGCTATGGCTATCGCAATAATGTATTTGGAGGAATGATTAAAATGGGATAAAAACATATCTCCGCCGTCATAGCCCAATGGATTTCGTCGCAATTTATTTGACATATCTCCCCCATTAATCAATGCGGAGTTATGTCGTCTAAAAACGGAGATATGTCGATCGTAGAAGGGTGGAGATATGACGCTATGTCTTTAAAAAAAGGTCGAGTTTATGTCTGATTAGGAAGTGAAACTTCATCGTTTAATAAATGGCCACTTACTGTTCCTTGAGCTCCCTGATCTCCGCCTCGCGCCTCGCTCCGTGTCCGTTAAGCGAGCTCTGCGCCTGCTCGATGCGGTTGTAGTCGCTCAGCTTGCCGTTCAGATCGTCGTTATCCTTGCGCAGCTGGAAGACCAGATCGATGTTCATCTCGTTCTCCCGGCGCAGTCGCTCGTACTCGTGCTCCTTCTCCGCCAGCTTGTTCTTGAGGACGGTGCGCTCGTACTCGCCCCCATTGCCGTTGACCGTCTTGAGGGCCTTGGCCTGCAGATCGGCGATCTTCTTCTGGGCCTCACTCAGTTTCCTGGCCATGTCGGTGCGTTCGATGCGAATGGTGTCCATTTCGGAGATCTTCTGCTTGTTGGCATTCAGTTCGGCCTGGAGGCTCTGCTTCTCGGTGGTGAGTTGGGCCCTCATTAGGATGGTCTCCTCGGAGAGCTTCTCCCAGTGGTTGTTGAGGTCTTCGTAGCGCTTCTGTTCGGAGCTCAGCGAGGCCTGGACCTCCTCCACCTGCTTCTTGAGGTCCTGCACCTGCTTGCTGTCCGATTTGCTGGCCTTGGCCTTCAGGTCCTTGATCTCCTTCTCCAAACTGGACTTGCTCTTCTCGGCCGACTTCTTGGCAGTCAGCAGATCGGCATCCAGTTGGCTGATCTTGGCCTCCAGCCGCTCCTTCTCCTTGGACTGCTTCTCAATGTCCTTCTCCAGGCTGGAGAGCTTCTCCTTTTCCCGCTTGCTTTGCGACTCCCAGCTGGACTTGCTAGTCTCGCCCAGCTTCAGTTGGGCCTCCTGCTTCTTGACCTTCTCCTCCAAGTCCTTCAGCTTGGAGTTTAGCTTCTTTGTGTCCTCATCACTGCGTTTGAGCTTCTGTTCGAGATCGCTTACCTTGCTGCTTGATCCGTTGAGGAGCTTCAATCGCTGGACATCACCTTCGGCGAGGGAGAGCTTCTGCTTGCATTTCCGCAGATCCTCCTCCAGCGTTCCCTTGGCCGCTTGCAGGGCTTTCAGCTGATCCGTTCCACAGGAACTGAGCATGACCCGCATTTCGCCAATCTCGTCCTCCAGCTCCTCCACCCACTTCTTGAGATGGCTCTTGGGCGTCAGGTCGTTGACCCTCTTGGCCGTGCGAGGTGGCAGCTTGGCCTCCGCCTCCAATTGCATCCGCTTCAGGCGGGCCGTCAGCTCATCCCTTTCCCGCTGGGCCAACGCCAGGGATTCCTTCATCTTTTGATCCACCTCTCCGTTCTTCTCACTCGCCTTTCGCAACGCCATCAAGCGCTTGTTCTCCTTGGCCAACTTGTCGTTCTCGGCTTCGAGGGTATCCAATTTGCTCAGCTGATCCTTGAGCGAGTCCACCGCCTGCTCCTTCTCGACGAGAGTCCTGCGCAGTTGGACCAACTCCTCGTTGAGGGTCTTTAGCTTCTTTTCGGCCGCACTGGAGGATGTACCGAAACTGAGCAGCGAGGATTTGCTGCCATTGGAGGAGCTATCCTGGCGCAACTTGGCTTGGAGTTCCTTCACATACTTCTTCGACTCGGCATTCTCCTTCTCCAGATCCTCCACCTTCAATCGCAGGATCGAGGCCTCCTGTTCGTTTAGCTCCAGGAGAATTCTCAGCTCGGCGGGATCATCCTCGTCGGAGATTCCCTCATCGCGATCGGCATGAACCTCGGGTGCCAGGCGATGAGGATGCGGAGTGGGACTGAGCTTGCGACCTAAGGAAGAGTTTTAAAATTATTACAAATGTGTAAAATAATTGAATTACATTTTAGTTGGTTAGTTACTAGCAGTTACAATTTAACCAAGGGTTTTCTGATTTAGTTACTGTTAATTAAATGAGCAGCCGCAAAAAATGGCAAATTAACTGATTCTGTTTATTCATTAATAAGCGCATGAAAAGTCAAGTTAGTTGGTTAAGTTTACATCATCGAAATTTTGTCATGAAAATAAGAAAAATAGTGTTTAAGTCACGCTAGTTGTAGAGTTTAAGTGACCTTAGACTGAGTTAATGATGGTTAAATTTCATGGTTGTCACTTGATAGTTCTTTAAATGAACTAAACATGTAATTCAAGTGATTCTGTCAAAGTGACAACCATGTCTGTAAAACTCAGATGAATTAAACTTGATTAATCTACGAACTAAGGTTAAGTACTTAGTTAATTAAAGGCTCTACTTGGTTGTATCGTTTGGTTCGTACTTCGTGAGCGCGTTGCCATTTTTTTCAACTGCATCATCAAAGACTCATTTTCATCCTCGAAACGAGTCACCTTTTTCCTCATATGTTCAGCCTGAAACACAAAAACTTGATTTATAACAAGAGCAATTGAAAGTCGAAAGGAAAGATTGAGTAAACCCATTCAGAGATCGTATTCGAGGATAAAAATAGTTTTAGAGAGAGTGCTCTGAAGAACGAAAAGAACATTGACTGGTTCTACAAGTGGTTGCTACACAAGAAAAGGTGGACTGATCCTCCTGGCAGAGGTTCTTGGTACCTGCTCCGCTCAGAAGGACATGCGAAATGGCGCTGGGAAAGAGCAGGGAACCGGTTTGGCCCACTCGCGAAGACGACGACGGTGGAAAGAGGCCCACAAATGGAGACGACATGGTTTCCCGTTCGGTCGAGGCATTTCTATCGATCGTTTCAAGATCAGTTTGGGTGACAGCCTCACTGGAGGTCACCAAGTTTTCCACACTGGTAGATATATCGCTGTGGATCGGGACCACAGTTTGTGTGCCTCGTGGGAAAGCCAGCACCTCGGTTGGCATCTCGGCAGAAGTTTGAGTGCCACAACTGAATCTAACCCGCTTTCGCTCACGATCCCTGAGTCGCTGGAGCTTCGCGTGGAATGGTCGAAATGATTAATCGAGTGGGTTCTGTGCATCGCAAGGGCATTACCTCCTCTTCGGCGAACTTCAGTTGGTCCTTTAAGTCCGTCTCCCGCTCAATGGAGTCCTGTAGCTCGCGCTGCAGGTGCTGAGGATCCTCTTGGGAGCCACCGCGCGTGAGGGATTCTCGGGTGATCTTGGCATCCGCCGATGTGGATTTTCCCAGGACACCCAGCATAGGTGCCTTCTTCTTGCCAGGATTGCGCAGCTCCTCGGCCTCTGTCTGTATTTTTTGTATATTTTTTTTATATTATTTTTTTTTTTTATTTATTTTTTTCTTTTTTAATTTTTTTCTTTGACTTACTTGCAACTTCCTGGTGAGTTCGTTAGAGAAACGCAGCTCCTCCTCCAGTTTCTTGACCTTATTACACAGCTCGGCGTTAAAGGAGCTCTGCCGCTCCTGCTCCAGCGTTTCGATCTTGCGATCGCTCTTTTTCAACTTGAAGCTGAGGATGCGACAGTTTTTGGTGGCCTTCTCGAGATCCTTCTGCAGACTGGTCTTGGCCTTGACCTCGTCATCGCGGAACGTGTCCTGCACCTCGTCCATCTCGGCCTGCAGATTGAGTATCTCCTTCTTGGCGCTCTGGTTTTCCTCCATCAGCTCCTCGCAAATCTGCTCGGCGGCCTGCAGCTTTCGTCGCAGCTCGGATTCGCTGCCCTTGTTCTCCAGCTCCTTCATCCGGAGATTGAGGCGCCTCTTGTCCTCGGTGACGCGATCCAGCTGCTCCTTCATTTCGTTCAGCTTCTGCTGCAGATTCAGTGCCTCCGAGGCTGCCGTGCGATTGGAGGCGGTGTCCATGGAGGCCAGTCGTCGCAGCAGAATATCACTCTTTTCCCGCTCCGCTTTCTCAGCCCGTGACTTCATCGACTCCAGATCCTGTCGTAGTATCTTCACCTGCTCCTGCATCGCCTGCGAGTCCTGCGTCTTCGCTGGAGTGCTGATGGAGTTGCTGCTGCTGCTAGAGTGGGATGCCGATGCCGCTGGAACGGTTTGTCTTTTGATTTCTTTGCTGGCAGACACTGCATCCGCCTCCTTGCGACGAACTGAACTGGAGCTCGTCGAGGAACTGGACGTGGATGTGGTGGAAGACGAGGACTTCACCTCGCTGCTCAGGGAAGAGGACGTGGAGGTCTTCAGGGAGGTGGTGCCACTGCTGCTGGACGATGTTGTGGTGGCTGCCGACGCCACTTTCTTCGGCGGCAGGGCGGCTCTCTTAAGCTCCGCTTGGGGCAATTGGTTTAGGGAGGTTCCCGACTTGCTGCGCTCGGGACGATCGGGAACCACTGGTGGTGGGGCAGCTGTGGACTCGCTTTCCCTAAGGGATGGGAAGGATACTTCATTGAAAATCAATAAATTAAAGAAGCATTTCAACTTACTCTTCCCTTCGTGGAACCGATCGCTCCCGACTGTTTTCCCGGGAGTTCAGACTGCGCTGCTTTTTGAGAAGATTCATCTTGCGGACACGCTCTGCTAAGCTGTCTGTCGATAGGATGACTAACTCATCTGGAATACTTGAAGTTTTACTGGGTGAGGAGGTGACACGGGATGGCGGTGTTAGAGCATGTTCCACCTGAAGAAGATATAATAATGTAGTTATCTGGTTGGTACAAAAAAAATCGATATGTAACGTAGATCGATTTTACATTATTTAAGATCAATTTTAATTTGATATGAGACCAGGTAAACTTGACCTGGCCATATCGATTTTACGGTGACATGCTTTTTTTGTGTATACGATTTTTGAACTTGCTCAGGGTATTCAGAGTATCTTTTACTAATCTTGAAAACAAACTAGTTGTACAGTAAGACTAAGTTAAACCGCTTCGAATCGCAGATAGGGTATTGCTTCCTTGAAAAAGTATTAATAACTTACCTCCTTGATGTCTAAGGCGGTAGTATGACGTCGCGGCGGCACCGGCAGCTTCACCGTGACCGCCACATTGTGATCCTCGGCGACGGTAGATCGACTGGTGGACGCGGCAGCCTGTGGGCGGCGACCCACGTCGTCCGGTTCGTCGATATCCGGCGTGGAGGCCCATGACTGCGGACGCTTCCTCAGCTCTACATTGAAGTGGACAACTGAGTTCAGTAAGGGCGTCAGGAGTCGTGCATGCAGGTGCAAGTTGCAAGTTGCGAGTTGCAGGTTGCAATTAGCGATCGATTGCGCTCGCAGGTGGCGAGAGTGAGACAAACAGATGCCACAGAACGAGCGTGAGCGAGAGAGAGAGAGCGGGAGCACAGTACAGATCACGCGTGGCATGGTAGCAGTTAACATTAACGGTTCATTGAATGCAGAGATTAGTGTTGAGAAAACATAGAGAGATAGAGAGAGACAGACAGAGATGGCACAGTTCGTGGTGGTTTTTTGTGCAAGCGCAGATGTGAGTGAGAGAGATAAGTAGACAAACACATTGATTAAGATTCGTAACATACTTTTAGCAACTTAAAAACTAATTTGTTTGTCGAACGATTTCTCAATATTGAAAACCAGATAAATTTAGCAATAAATTATTGTTATTAATATAAATAATTCTTCTATGGTTTTTTTATTGAGTAATTGGAACATTGAGAAGTCGTCACAAAAATAGTAACTACATAAATTAATTATAACCACTGAGTTTAGTTTAAAACAGTTTTGGTTTTAAGAACTTTTACCAAAAAGTGATTGGGACACTGTTACACAAATCGTTTTAACTCTACATTAAAAGTTAAACCAACAACTTAACATTAATATTACATAGATTAAGCTTCTAATAAATGCAGATCAATGGAATTAACGTTCTTTTGTTGATTTTCTTATGAGGACACACTTAAGTCATAAGAAAGAGTTGAGTAAGTTTCTAGCTTTCTTAAACAAAAATTTTCAAAAAAACAAAAATTAACAATCTACATTCAAATGGTATTCTACTTTTTTTCTGAAATGTTATGAGCTACTTTTATACCTATATCATTTCCGTTGGTTGAGTTTGCACTTGTTAGGTTTTGAGTTGAAGTCCACGTTCGCGAAGAGGGTCTGTCAAAGAAGTTATATTTTTTTGTATGATTGGGTCGATATTTTAAAGGACTTACCGCGAATTCTGGGCATCGGAGAGATTTGGCGAGGAGGCGGCCACCTCCTCGCCGGCTCTTCGGGCTCCATGCTCCTTGTAATCCCGGAAGCAGCGCTTACATCGCGTGGGATATCGAGTCTGGGGATGAAAGCCGAGGGGGCAGAGCTGATCGCCTTTCAGCGATGGGTACAGATGATGCATCTGTTCTCGAACAACTTATCAGCTTTTCTTTTTCTGTAAGCGGAAACTTAAGAGTAATCAATTTTGTCTTATTCTGTTGAAGATCGCCAATATAAATTATTTAAAGTCTATTTTTTATCACAGTGTTTGTTCGATCAAGACAAAATTATAGTTAGGTTTTATTGACTTTTATTTAAAAATGGTAATTTTCACCGAAAAACTCTAAATCAAATGGAGTAAATTTCTTATTCATGATTTTGATATGAAATCACATTATATGTCTTGTCTTATTTTCTTAATTTTTCTACCTGAGAAAACTCTATTAAACTCCTACTTTTCGGGTATCCGTTTATTTTATTTTCTATCCCTTTTAAAAAATGTGTATCCGTTTTACTTCGCATCTGTCCTTTTTTTTGTTGGCAAAACTAATGTATTGTTCGCACGATAAACATTCCCAATTGACTGTGCAAAACAGTGGAATTTCTGGCATTAATCCAAGTTAACAAAGGAATCTTATACACGTACATCAAATAGTAGAACATTATTTGTTATCATTCACTTAGCCAATTGTTTTAAATTGAATAGCTGGCTGGTTTGATAGATAGTGTCAACGGATGTTGTATTTATTTGTACTTGCAAGTGCAGATGTAGATCAATGCCTTCGATTCGGTCATTAACAATTAGCAATAAAGAATTTCGACAATGCCTGGATAAGCTTTTGAAATCATATTTGAGGCAGCTATAAAATATTTTTATAGGCAAAAATACCTTTGGGTAAATAAAGCAATAACATTTTTATAAGATATTGCATTAATCCAATTTTATGTGCATATTTCTCAATTGCTTCCATTACGACATTCCGATTTAAAGCTTTGTGTATCTTATATTAAAAGACTACATGATCATAAGATTTTTATGACTTATCAAAAACAACAAAAGGAAGAATTAATGTTACTGATATTAGAAGGAGTTTAGCTTCAGATTGCTTGTTCAAATCTAGCTCAAAAATTGTGTTTAAGAATCACAACAAGTGATATTTTGAACTTCAATATTGTTTCAATATTATTGAACTGAGTTTTTTTTTGTTCCTTTCTTCATGTAATATTTTTAAAGACTAGTCTGTACTGAACTTTCCAAAATATTTGTTTTCATATTTGTTTAATATGTAGGTTTAAGTTAAAAGGCTTTTTAAAAATTTTTAACAAATCAAAATGTGATTTAATTATTTTTAACCCACTTCCTTCTAATAACTTTAAAAATATTCAGTTTTATCGAAATTTGTTTCCTTATTTGTCCACATCAGGCAATGCACTATTTACTAACAGTAAACATCCGGATAGAAATGGTAAATATAAACAATAACAAATATGTATCCGTCTATTGTATATTTTTAGAGCGATCAAGAGAGGGAATACAACAAACTAGCACAGGTGGAAGTTGCGCAGGCGAATTGGTTCCGCTTGCGCATGTTTTTTGGCGAAAATCAAAACTTAATCGTAAGAGCGAGCCGAAGAGAAAGTCTAGGAGCTTTCACCACTCCTTTCTCTTCGCTCTCTCTTGTCTTCGATTCGATCGCTGCAAATCCCTAGTGCGTTTATAAATAATTATCACCGTTTTAACCTATTTTCATCTGAAGCGTTCTGTTTTTCGACGGCGCTACTTGCAAAATGTGTGACTTAATTTAGAACGCAGTCGACTCACACGAAATACTTCCGCATTTAGAATAATTTGCGGCTGGACGACGAGGAATGGGGCCAGCCTTTGGGATGTGGATTTGGATGGTGTGTGGATCTTTCAGCTGGGTTGCGTAACCGCCGGGATTCGGTGCGTATTGCTTCGGATTATTCAGCACTCAGCATTTACCTGCCGATTACACCATAGATATAGATCTCGAGGGACTAAATCCCCCTCGAATACGAATCCTTTCGTTCACTTCGAATCACACAATGAGCTATTGCCTCGCTTGCGATTTGTTTGATTTAATTTTGGAATATTCACTTTATACAAAACATTTACGGCCACAGAAATTAGCTGTGTTTTAAAAATAGCCTAGTTTTCTTCTTGCTAAATGGCAGCGCACTTCCCATAAATCTTCCCAAGCGATTTCAAATGCAAGACTTTTCGGAAATACCGTTAGATATTACACAAATATTTGTTTATTTCATCTTCAATACGATCCATGTAATTCAACGATTCCAAAATCGATTTTTCACTTGAATCCCATGCACGCACACAGGCCCGCACGTAGATATATATTTATATAGCTTTAATATAACCGTCGATCGCCCGAGCACTCGAAATACTTATATAGATAGCTGTCATGCGAACCGGGCGCTGTTCCTTGGCACTGTTTTTGGGTTGCGGACGCGTTGAAAATCGACGAGAAACTAAATTTAAATTATTTCGGAAAGCTTAAACTACCAGTCGTACGAGGTAAAGTATTTTCCTGAAGAGTACTGATTTCGATGTCGTCTAAGAGAATCTGTGAGATTTATTCGAAAATTTTCGAAAACCTTTTTAAGTTCTTGCGACGCTCAAACCGGCTGGAGTACTCAGTTCTCAAGATTTCAAAAATTAATGTTAATGAACTCTTAAAGGATATTTTTAAATGCATTTAACAAAATAACAAATACTTTAACTCACCGAAATATACATTTTTTGACTTTGCTGCTATAATTGTTGCAATATCTTCCTTAGTTTGCTTCCGTTATTATTACAATAAATGATTTATAGCACCTTAAACTTGTAAATTTAAGTCTCAATAGATATGTGAAATATATGTGGGAAGTCTTTATAACCATATTCGAATCTGCTGCTAAAAAACCGGCGCTTATGAGAAATGCTAATTTTTATGATCGTTGTTAGTCATAAATATACATGAATATCCAGTTCTGATCAGCCTTTCTCGCAGAACTCTGATTCATAACCAGTGAATAAGAATTTAACCGCTTCTCTTTAGTCATTCAGATTAATGGGAAATCTACGCTTGAAATGTCTCGTTTTCCTATTAATGTTCTTAAATTTTTTTCATAGGAGGATGCCTTTTAAAAAAGATCTTATTATCTTTTCAATAAAAAAAACAACCATAAAATTTTGGTTAATCCTCGATTTGTTATGGAATTTATTTAGAAATCATAAAATCGACAGAGTACATGGTACATTACATTCGTGTGTGTGGTGAGTGGGTTTACCTTGTTTTAAATGATGAACTTCATTGTTTACAATGCGTGTATGAACATTATGCTGCAATGCGTATTATATATAAATTACTTAGAGATTATCAACCGCTAAGACCTAATGCAGGTTATGTGTGCCCTCATCGTATGCAGGCTGTTTTGTGAGTGGGTGAGTAAATATGATGGAACAGCGCGGCGATTGAAATGAAGACCAAATGAATCAACAACGTTGAGCAGCAGCTCCTATCATGTTGCGGGCGCCACAGCCGCCAGATCCTCGCCAGAATCGTTAAGCGTCGTCGCTGGCGGCGGGGCACTGGTTGGATTGACTGCAGGTCCGTTGTTGTTCTCGTTGGCCTCCGGTTGCTCAGCCGGCGCCGCCGCCGTTGTCTCCGGCGTCACATTTGGTGCTTGTGTGTCACTTTGACTCTGAACTGGGGCAGTGATGATTGAATTGGTGGCGGCAGCGGCTGCAGTGACCTTTGTTGGCTGTTCCGGACTGCTGCTGTACATCTGGATAACCGAGTTGTTGTTCATATTCTCCACCGAGGCGCCCGATATGGACAGGTCGTCGGCGGAGTCGTCCGCCTGGCTGTCCGTCTGCACGGCCTTCTCCTCCAGCAGGTGGTCGCTCTCGCGGATGGGTCGCTGGGAGGAGCCGTACTGCTTGGAAATCTGGAGCAGCTCGCGCAGCGTCTCGTTCTCCAGGCGCAACTGGGAAATGGTCTGCAGCTCCCGCTGCACCATTCCATCGTCCACACTGGCCGCCCGCTGCATCACGGCGGCCATTTCGTTGATTTTCTCTCGCTGCTCCCGGATCACCTGCCACATGCGCTCGTTGTAGAGCTCCTTGAAGCTGAATTTGCTGTCCAGGACCTTGGAGACGGTGTGCTCGCGATACTTTTGCATCATCAGCTCCATTACTCGCTCATAGTCCTCGATGCAGATCTTCAGCTCGCGGTTCTCCTTGAGGATCTCCGAGCTGTTGATATTCTGCTGCTGGATGCGATTGACCATGTCCGCGTTGGTCTTGTTGTTCGAGATGCGGTTGAGGGATTCGATGTCGTCCTGGTACTGCCGCAGGCTCTCCACCAGCCGATTGTTGGTCTCCGCCTCCTCGAGGAGCGCCGTGCCCAGGGCGTCCAGGTCCTTGACCCGGCTGGCCATGCGCTGCGCGTCCATTATCATCTGGCCCACGGATAGGTTCGACATCCTGCCCCCGTCCAGTTGCGATTTTGGGATTTCTTTTGTTTTTGTGGCCAGGCCCTCAGCTGCTGGCACTGCAAAAAAAAACAATGGAACGCTTACATTTGTTGACTTTGTGAGACCCGCGTTCGGTGGCTTACGTTCTGTGCGGGTTTGGAGCAGCTTCGTCCTCAGCGTAACCGCTTCATTTGATTTCTCGGACAAAAATTTGTACAAAAAAAAACGATTCTAATAGAAATTTTGACGACGACCCAATTATTAGCTGTCAGCTTAATAATCCCAAACGCCTTTTGGAGATAACAAATCCCTAGCGCCTCACTTTTGAATGCAGAAAAATACTGCCTCATTACACGATATACCGTTAATATACCGTAATCATAAATTTAAATTTTGTGTTAATTTGTTTTTAATTTAAGGGGGATTCCCTAAACTGTTGAATTGCTGAATTGTTGAATTTTGGTCAGCTGTTAATCAGCTGTTCCATACAAAGTCAACTTTCAGAAATTTCAGCAATTCATCAGCCTCGGGGCTGATGAAAATTTTGTTGAATTGCTGAAAAGCCAGAGTTGTCACCTTTTTTTAAAAGTCGTGGCAACTCTGTAACATTTTAGTATCACCAGTACGCATTATTTATTTTAAAATCAACTTAGAAAGCATATTTGCGGTGGTTTTTACCTTGGTAACACTTTTAGACAGTAACTAGCAATAATAAATCAAATTTTACATGCTTTAAGTTCCGTGAAAGTTTTCAACAAATAACAGCTGTTTGAAAATTCAACAGGAACCATTTTGGGTCGTTCCCTTAATTGCTGAAATTTTTTGTTGAATTTTCAACAATTCAGCAATTCAACAGTTTAGGGAATCCCCCTATAATCCATCTAAACTAAACTAACTTACGAGTCGAGAATAATTAAAAGGAAAACCAATCAGGCAATGACTTTAAAATTATCTTTCAAAGGGTAAGATATAAGTAGGAATGAGTAAAAAATATATTTCCTTTTTGATATATTATTATTTTACTCTTTATTTTCCCGGTTTTTAAATTTATTGCTTAGTGACAATGATTTTTTTAATATCCCAATCTCCTTTGACCTACCCCTTGTTAATCGTTTAAAAAACTTTGAATTATTTGAAAATTAAAAAAAAAATCTATCCGTAAAGTTAATTTTAAAATCGATTAAATATAGTTTTAAAGATGAAGCTACAAGCTTTATTGTCATTTTTGTAAAGGTCATTAAGAAGCTATCAGTACAGATTTTGATCTTATCGCGAAACATGGAAGACTTACGATAGAATGGACATAATGCTATGTTCTTAAACGATCAAGCATGCATAAATCTAGTAATGTCTATTTAAGTACCTTAATTCTAAGTGGTATTCTCGTATAAGTACAAACAGCAAAGGTTTTGTCATTCAAAGTGGTAGATAAAACAGAGGTAGAGGAATAGGCGTAATACATCGGGCGTAGGGATGTACGGACTAAAGATCACGAGATAGCGATTACACGCCCACGCTGTTGAGGCTGCCGGAAGAGAGGTTCTCGGAGCGACTGGACAGCCGGGGGCGTTTCATGAGCACACGTCCTGGCTTGCCGGTAGATTCGACAGGACCCGCCTCACCGGATTGATTGAGATTGTTATTGTTGCCGTTGCTGGAGCCATTACTCCCACCAGCACGTTCCAGCGTGCGTTGTGAGCGACGCAGCGAGGAGGAGGACATCCTCCTTAAGCCGGGATCGTAATCGTAGCTAGTCGGTCGCTGATAGTAGGCCGTATCCTGGTCGTTGTCGTTCTTCTCCTCCATCGCCTGCTGCTGCTGCTGTTGGGCCAACGGATTTAGGGTGATGTGTATGTGCCGGGTTCGCTGGCGCTGTTTGGTGGGTGAACAGTTTCCCAGCGGCACGAAATCATCCCGCAGCTCAGCCATCCGTGGCTTATTCGGATTATTTCCCCTGCCTCGGGAACTCCTCCGCCGGCACAGGCACAAACAAGTGCTGATCAAAAGCAGGATCAGCACTGCACCACCGCCAATTGTCCCTGTTAGCATGGGACTCATGCTGAACGTTTCGTTGTGACTGGGAGTTGTAGTGTCGCCCATTTGCTGGATGGGCTCCTCGGTGGTACTGGTTTTGGGACGCTGCGTTCGTCCCTGCTTAAGGGCACTAAATTCGGAGGCAGAAACGGAGCTAAAGGACTGCAGCTTGAACTCGTAGATGGTGGCCGTTTCCAGGGGAGCGATCTTAAAGCTCCTCGCCTCGGCTCCTTCAATGGTGGCCTTGAAATATTCCCCAGCCGACGAAGAGGGTCGATAGTAGGCATAATAGCCCGTGATCAGTTGCTCATCCGCATCGCTGGCCAAACTCCAGTGCAGAACCACCGCCGTTTCCGAATGCTCCTCGATCTCCAGCAGTTCGGGCACTGGCATGGGATCAAGTGCTGCGCCAGGCTGAAGATAAAACTTGGCCGAGGTGTTGCTCTCCTTGTTGTCGTTGTTGGAGTAAACGGCCAGGATGCGGAAACGGTAGGTATGCTCGGGCTTCAAATCCGTTACGGAGGCCGTGAAGCTCTTGCCCAGCTCAGAGTTCCACTTGGGTTTTCCATAGGGTATATTATCGTTGGTAGTCTGCCAACTCTTGCGCTTGCCAACCATGCGGTATTGCACCTTGAAAATGACAATGGGCAATCCATCGTTGCGCGGCACCATCCAGCGGAGCATCACGGATTCATCGGTGAGTCGGGTGACATTCGGTGGAGATGGTGGAACCATTTGCTTCTGCTTCGTGCCCTGGTTGGGTTTTGGACGGTGGGTTCCTCCCGATTCGCGGGGCTCCTGAATCTGCTTGGGATTCACCTGCAGTAGAGTACCGGCACTATCCTCGCCCAGGGAATTTCGGGCAAAACACTGAACATAACCGGCATGGCGCTTCAAAACGCTATGTAATACGAGACTATTACCGGACAGCTCAGCCTCCGTGTCGTCAATGCTGCTGTGTCCGTTGAGCAGCCAGTAGATGTGCGGCTTCGGCACTCCAGTGGCCTCGCATTCCAGCTGCAGGCGGGCTCCCTCGTTCGTAAGATCCGCCCAGGGTGGTCGCACAATCTTCGGCGGCTGCTCCACGCGCACCTGTATGTAGTGCTCCAAAGCAGGCCGCACTCCATTGTCCTGGAAGCAGATATAGGTGCCTGCATCCTGCAACCCAATGTTGGAGATCTCTAGAGCATGGCCATAAAATTTCCAACGCTTATTTTTAGCTACATCGGGACTGCTCCAGACAGCTGCGGGTGGGGGTGAACCCACACCAGGACACAGCAGCAGCAGGGAGGTTCCCTCGCGGCTGGTTATCACCTGGCTGCTCGGCTGTCCCTTCAGCAAATGCGGTGACTTGCTCTGCGACCTCTGGCTTGGTGTAACCTGCAGTTGCAGCGTGCCGGCTAGCTGGATTCTCTCCCCGGAGGCAGGATTGGTGGCCTGGCAGGAGTAGCTGCCCGAGGATTCCGAGGACACATTGCTCAGAAATAGATTTCCATTGGTTCCGACGAACTCTGGCTTGATTTCCACTCCATTGCGGTAGTAAGACCAGCTGGCGGGTGGATTGGATTGCACCTGTTGTCCGCAGGACCAGAGCACAGAGTTTCCAGCGGGCACACGCCATTGGAGGGACTCCTCCGACTCCTGGCTAGCCACCAGGCTTGTGCTGGCCAGCTCCAGTCGGGCACCGGTGGAGGTGACCACCAGTGGACCGAACCAGCCAATGCATCGGTACTCCCCTAGAGTGTCCGGCCGGACGAGCAGCCTGAGCCGCGAAATGGCCGCCTCCTGGGTGACATTCGCCTTGGCCGTTCCCGTCCGGAGGTACTTGAACCCCGCACCAGGAGATTTGCTTGATCGGTGGGTCCATTCGAAGCGCTCGGGCTGCAAACTGGTCTCGCACTCCAGCACCACCTCGTCTCCCAGGGGCGCCACCAAAGATTCGGGTGCGCGAAGAATTCGCACGCCAGGCGAGGGGTGCGAGGGGGGATGGGCGGGGATATTCTCCAAAACCGGAATTGCTTCCAGCCGCGACGTCAGCAGCGAGAAGAGCAGCAGCGAGGATGTGAGCAGCGTCATTGGGGGCGGGGGGCTGTCTGCAAATGGTGGGGGTAAACCCGAAAATATCTGTAAATTCCGGAACTCAAAACATTTGTAAAGCCTCTAACTCACCTTTTTCCCAAGTTACTCGAGTAATTCTAGGTGGAGAAACGCGTTTGCGTTTGCGCAGTTAATAATTTTCACTCTCGGCAATCGCGCATCACTTATGGCTTATATATGTGTATGTGTGTCTGGGTCGTGGGCCTAAATTATTTATGCACATTACACGTTAACGACGCAGCTCCATAAAATCATTGTATATCTTTAATTCGGGCTTCGATTTCGATCGGGCCCCGAAGCCACCGGACAAGCACATGCACTCAACAAGTCAAATAAACAATGGCATTTATTATTCCGTGGGGATGCTGGAGCTGGAACTGGAATCGGAACCGCGACGCTGGTTCAGCTGCATTGATTCGCTCGCCGGCGAACCGGTGAGAATCGCTGGTTCCGAATTCACCGGTTCATCGGGCTACAGTGGGCATCAGCAATGTTGAACAACTACGGGGAAAACCACTAAATAACGGAACAAATAAAATAAACAATTTTTATCCAAAGATTAGCTCTTAATATGACCTTTTTTGTCATGCCAGCTTAGACTTCAATTTTTATTTAGATTTGTTAGAAATGAGCCCACATCACAAAAAAGTGTTTTAATATCATATTTTTAATCTGAATTATTTTTATTTTATAATCGCTTTATTACATTTTATTTGTCTTTACTATTTTAAAGGTGTTAATTCCAGTTCCAAAAGTCCGCCTTCTAAAATGGGATAAGCATCCTTAATAACTGTAAACGAAATCTCTAGTTTAGGATGACTCAGAACTTTAAAGATCTTTGAAATAAAAAATCATTAGAATCCTAAAATAACATTTATTAAATTAAATTTACCAAATCCTCTTGAGTAGTTTCCAAAAAATGTATGACCAAAGGATCTTTCCGTTGATATAAAGCCTTGTCCATAGTCGCTGCACTGAACTCCAAGAATCCTTCCTCAATTTCGTGATTTTGCAAATATAGTAGCTGCAGCTGGGGAAGGAAGGCTATCATCTCCCAAAACTCATCGCCAGTCTGCCAAATGGTGATGTCCACCATATACAATTCTGTCAAGCAAGGAAATTCTTTAAGATCGTCGTTAAAGCTTTCTAGACTCCATATTCCATCCACGACTCCTTCATTCAAAATGCACACTTTTCGCACATTTTGGAAACGGTTGGGAGTGAGCCAAAGCCAAAAGTTCTCGTTACAGGTAAAGGATACAACATCCTGTCCCCGCATTTCGACCACGTTGTCGATCAAATCCTCCACATCTTCGAATTCATCAAGGCGAAGTTTCTTTAGCTTAGGCAGAGACAATAGATGTATCGTGTTTTCCCTGCTGAGAAGCATCAGTTCCAAATGCAGTTCCTCCAGTTCCTGCAATTTGCCTATGGCTTCTACATAGGCGTCCTCCTCGGAATCTCTCCACGTCACACTTAGAAACTTAAGCTGCAATCTCTGGCAGATGTCTTGAAAACATTTAGTTTTCAAGTGCTCAAAGGCAGCGACAATGTCCAATTTCCTTAGGTGCTCCCACCTGACCATATGATGACCAGAGAATAGTTCAAAGGTAGGATCCTCATTCTTAACTCTTAATTTAAAGGACTCTATTAGGGGAAAGCAAATTACCAAAGTCTCTATATCGTCTGTATCGGATTTCTCCAGCGAATAGTCTAATTCCCGTACACTAGGAAAGCTAAAACTACGGAAAGAATATCCCTGATCTATGGAAAAATCTACGAGAGTTAGTTTCACCACAGAATGACTAATGCACTGCAGAAAATGTTGAAGAACTTCTGTCTTATCCTCAAAAAATTTACCATGTAAAGAGTGGTTGTTTCGGCTCTGCCAGCAGTTTGAAATCACCTTGTTCAGGCGTGATTTGGGATCAGTAGCCTCCCACAGGAGCAGTTGTCCCCCAAGATCCAGGAACTCTAAAATTTTACTAAAATAAATGTTATCCAAAGATATATCCAAGGTAAATAACACTACTCCTCTTACAGTAGGCACTTGTCATTCAAGTTAACAATGCTTGTCATCTTTACACTGATCACAATAAATTATATGTTTTTCGAATAAATATATAAACAATTGTGGTTTCAGCTGATCACAGCTATAGAGACACAGTTTTTTACACCGATAGCCATCGATATAAATCGTAATTGTACCGGGCAAATTGTAAAATCCAGTTTTGTTTAATATGTTTAATATCAAACAATGCACATTTTTGAATCCTCTATTTAATAATTTACACATAGGGACTTAAAATCATTACACTTATTCGAAACTGAATGCATGGAAAGCATTTCAGCATAGAAATTGTGCATTTATTACGCCGGTTGCTTTTGCACCTTGGCCAATTCCGCCTTGAATTTTGAAATTGTCTCACGTGCCAGCTTTAGTTTGTCCTTAAGTGTAACAATCTCGCCCTTTACCTTCTGTTTTACATTGACAATATTGTCCAGCGTTTTCGTCTTCTTTTCCTCAACTAGAAAAGTTAAAATTATTGCTAACCAATTGGATATAGTAAATAAATAGTAGTTACAATCAGTGTCGTGGGTTAAGAGACCATTGGCACTCTGTTCCGAGAGCAGAAGATAGTGCTGCATGATCTGGGTGGGCTCCTGGAAAACGATCTCCTCGTACGACTCGGAGACCAGACCCTTCTTGGTGTCCATGGTTGTGCTGGAGGTGAGCTCACCATCGACGACGGGCGACTGGAAGAGCTTCAGGATGTGGTAGCATGTAACCGGGCGCTCCGACTGATCGTTGAAGTATATCTTGATGACCACCTCGAACTCTCCCCATCCGGTCTCGGTGATCTCGTAGGGCGGCTTCACCACGATCCTGTTCGGATTGGCGTAGCTCTCGTGCAGCTTGAAGTGCACCTTCTTCACGTAAATGGACATGTCCTCGTTGAAATAGGGCTTCAGATAGACCTTCCACTGGTGCGTGTGTCCGTCCTCCTCCCGCTTCTTGCCGAAGGATCGGGCTATGTTCCCGTACACAATGGGCTTGACTATGGTCACGCCCTTTAGCCGACCACCCGAATCTCCTCCAAATTCAGTCATAATTTATGTATTTTTAATTTGTTTATATTTCCAGCTAAATTTTGTTTTGGTTCTTCTTCTTTCTTCTGGTGAAGCGGCGATTCGCGTTATCGATATATGAATGCATTTATTCAGGGCTGCACAGTTTTTTTTAATGCATAACGAAACGAGCTAAAAAAATAAAAATTATCTTTTCCTTTATATTATAAAAATTAAATCAGATGATAGATTTTTAAAAATTATTTAATATTTTAAGTTTTTAAGTTTACCTAGATTTGCAGCCCTTGCTCACGATTTCCGTTATCGATATTTTTCGCGCTGTATTTTGGGTGGTAGTGCCATCACTGAAAATAAGCAGACGCTATTTTCCTACAAATTGTGTTGTTTAATTAAACATTTAATGTTTAGACACCAAATATACCAGTGAGCCACCAGTTGAATACGTAAAATGATGGCGCGTCGCGGGGGAAAGCGAATACGGATGGATGATCCGCCGCCGGACTACGAGGAATTGCACAGGTTCGGGCGCTCTGTTTTCCCACCATTTGTGTTTGCCTAAAAAATAAGTGTCTATTTGTTTTAGCGACGCTCTAAATGAGAGCACCTCGGATGCGGATAGTCCCACCAAGCGGATGACCAGGCTGCGTGCTCGCGGCGGCGTGCGGGATAAGCCGCCCATAATTGATGATGACGAGGACGACTTCTTCGCGCCAATTGCGCGCAAACGAAAGACTCCCGCCACCCGCAAAGATCCGAAGGAACGCAAGGAACGCGTGGAACGGCCGCGCAAGGAGCCCGTGGACAAGGGACACCACGAGCGGATCGACAACGAGCGGGAGATCACTACGGACGAGAACAGCCTGTACTACATTGTGCGGCACTCCAAGAATCCCATTGCCGTAGGAAGCTATTTGCCTTGCTGTGAATCAAATAATATTCTACCATTCCATTCCAGAGCATTGTTGACCAGTGGATTGAGCAGTACAAGGCAAACCGAGAAACCGCGCTGGTCGCCCTGATGCAGTTCTTCATAAATGCCAGCGGCTGCAAGGGCAAAATATCCGAGGATATCCAGTATCCCGTGGACCACACGGCCATCATTCGACGCATGACCGAGGAGTTTGACGAGGTAAGTCTACTGGAGATGTCCAATAAGCAAACTAAACAGTTAAACATTCACAGGAAAGCGGAGAATATCCATTGATCATGACCGGAACTCAGTGGCGAAAGTTCAAGAACAACTTCTGCGATTTTGTGCAAACGCTGGTGAAGCAGTGCCAGTACTCCATCATATACGATCAGTTTCTGATGGACAACGTCATTTCGCTGCTGACGGGCCTGTCGGATTCGCAGGTGCGAGCCTTTCGACACACGGCCACCTTGGCGGCCATGAAGTTGATGACTGCCTTGGTGGATGTAGCCCTGCTAGTTTCGAACAACTTCGACAATGCTGCAAAGCAATTCGAAGCTGAACGTGTTAAGGTGCGTTTAATAATATCCCTAAAGATTGTGTTACTAATCTCAGCCCTTTTTAGTCTCGCGATCGCCGTGCCTCCGATCGCTTGGACTCACTGATGACTAAGCGTTCCGAATTGGAGGAGAATATGGATGAGATAAAGAGCATGTTGACCTACATGTTTAAATCGGTGTTTGTCCATCGCTACAGGGATAGTCTGCCAGACATACGGGCCATTTGTATGGCCGAGATCGGCATCTGGATGGAGAACTATCCGCAAAACTTTCTGGACGACTCGTACTTAAAGTACATCGGTTGGACGCTGCACGACAAGATCGGGGAGGTGCGCCTGCGCTGTCTGCAATCGTTGCTGCCGCTGTACGAAAAAGATGAGCTGAAAGGCAAGTTGGAGTTGTTCACGTCCAAGTTTAAGGACAGGATTGTGGCAATGACTCTGGACAAAGAGTTTGAGGTGTCCGTTCATGCCGTCAAGCTGGTCATCAGTATTCTAAAGTATGTTTAATTATTTGTTAATTTAAGGATTACTGATAAACTAGTTTATTTTAATTTCCAGAATTCATCCAGAGATTTTGGCTGACAAGGATTGTGAAATCGTCTACGAGTTGGTCTATTCCTCGCATCGTGGTGTTGCTCAGGCAGCCGCTGAGTTCCTGAACGTCCGCTTGTTTCATCTAACTGCTGACATGGAAGAGACCAAGACGAAGCGAGGCAAAGTGCGCATGGCCAATACACCGCTGGTTCGGGACTTGGTGCAATTCTTTATCGAATCCGAGCTGCACGAGCATGGCGCCTATCTTGTGGACTCCTTCATCGATAGCAACGACATGGTTAGGGACTGGGAATGTATGACGGATCTGCTGCTGGAAGAGCCTGGTCCTAACGAGGAGGTTCTGGACAACAAACAGGAATCGACGCTCATCGAGATCATGGTCAGCAGCGTCAAGCAATCGGCCACTGGAGAAGTTCCCGTCGGACGCGCCAGCAATCGCAAATGTACGCTTAGTGCCAAGGAACTGAAGGCTATTCAAGATGAGAAGGCCAAACTGACCGAACACTTTATCGTCACGCTGCCTTCCCTTTTGGAGAAATATCAGGCGGACAGTGAGAAGTTAGCCAACCTGCTTGCGGTTCCCCAGTACTTTGATCTCAATCTGTACACCACCAATCGACAGGAGGGCAACCTACAGGCGCTGTTGGACCGCATCAATCAGGTGATGAGCATGCACACAGGTCGCGAGGTGCTCGAAACATGCGCCAAAACGCTTGAATGCCTTTGTGCCGAGGGAAGTGCTACATACACGAGATGCAATATCGCCAGATCGAACATCATTGAGAGCGCCGTCAACAAATACAAGGACGCAATAGAGGAATGGCGCAATCTTATACAAGGTATTTATCAACGAGACTATTATATCTCTTATATATGAATATCAACAATATTTCACCCAAAAGCTTCCGATATTAAAAAAATAATAGAATATCTTAAAAACATAATTAATGACATTTAGATTAAGCCTGTAATTAATAACAGAAAGAATTAAATGAAGTAAAATAGTCTAATTAAGCTTGTAAATTTGTAGTAAAAGAATAAAAACTGGAATTGTTTAGCTTAAAATCCCGTAGCTATAGCTAATTTTAAGTTCACCTGTAAATTTTACATTATAGTCGAACACTTGAAAATAATAATAATAATTTTCATTTTCGCAGGCGAAGAGACCCCCAATGAGGATGACATTTACAACATAACCATCACCCTGAAAGTCCTTTCTATTCTGTACTCCTCGCACAACCTCAACCCCTGGGAGCTGTTCAGATCCCTCTTCCAGGACGTCGAGGAGGCCCAGTCCAAGGAGAACGTAGACCGCTGTCTGCCCAACGAAGCTTTAGCCTATTGCATTGAGGCCTGCTACTTCTCCATCAGTTGGGGCCTTCACTACGTGGAGAACGATTGCGAGTCACTGAACGTGGCCGAGGTGGTGGCCGAGCTGCGCAACAATTTGGACACCTTTATGGGAGCCTGCTTTGAGCTCACTCGCGATGGACCCACAGTGCAGATTCAGGAGGCGGTTTGTGATAAATAATATATTTTATTTTTGTAAATTATTGCTATCTTTATGTTTTGCAGGCCTACCAGTCCATCTGCGATCTGCTGATCATTTTCTCGGATAAGTTGGCTCGCAGTGAGATCGAACACATTCGTGGCCTCGAGTACAAGTCGCGCATGGATGAGCACCTCATCCTGGACAACTTTGTGCAGCACTATGTGTTTTCCCTCAAGCAAGATGTGGCCCAGGATGAAACGAGAATCGAGGAGCTGCATAAGAAGCGTAACTTTTTGGCTTGTTACTGCAAGTTGGTGGTGTACAATATTATACCAACAATGCGAGCGGCAAGCATTTTTAAATATTATGTCAAGGTGAGTCTAAATATTTCTTAAATTGCCAGGGTTTTTAATCACAACTATTTATTTTAGTGCTACAACGATTATGGCGACATAATTAAAGCCACTTTGGGCAAGGCGCGTGAGATAAACAAAGTTAACTTTGCCATGACCCTACTCTTGAGTCTTACCACGGTTTTCAAGAGCCTCCAGGAGCAGCATGAGGACGGAGCTGTTTCGAAGAGCTCCCAAGAGTTTGTAGACCTCAAGGAGTTGGCCAAGCGTTTTGCCCTCACCTTTGGCTTTGATGCCATTAAGAATCGCGAGTCTGTGGCCGCAATTCACCGCGGCGGCATTTATTTTGCTGCCAACAAGGAGTCCGATGATCCAGTGCGAGCACCCACACGTCTGCTATTCCTGGAGGTTTTGAACGAGTTCAACTACAAGCTGTTGAAGCAGGACAAGAAGGTAATCATGAGCTTCCTGGACAAGATGATACCACCCGCCATGCCATCCAGCCGAGCTGAGGAATGGCAACCGCTAATCTTGTATCGCAATTCGTTGCTGCACGGCGAAACTGATCAAGTGCCAGTGGCCAGCAAACGAGCCTACACCCGAAAACGCCGTGATCATGGTAAGAGTTTCACAGTTTTTATTTTATTCAACATCAACAAAAAAATAAACCTATTCGTAATTTAGATGAAGAAGAGGAGGAGGAGGAAGACGATGAGGAACATAATGATCCCGATTACAGGGGCTAAAACCCGATCAGACATATTCGGCTTAAGTGCAAATCTAACTTTCCGGGCGATCAATTAGTTTTAAGTTCAAAGTTAAAGCTAAAGCTATGTACATAGTCATAAATAAAATTTAAATTATATAATTTAAGTTCTCTACTGCTTGATGTCCGAATTACAATAGTTAGACTTTATGAGCAATATTTTGGAAGCATTTTCGGAGCTCAGACCCGCTTGCATATCACCGTACAAGTGTGCAGAATCTCTGAATAAGCCTTCACTAGCCACACTCGCTGCTGGTGCCGATAGAAATTTCCGAACGATGGCATACAAGGCACTATACTTTATGTTTGCCTTCCACCACATCAAAGGATCCATGTTCCTATCGATTCTGGGCTCGGAATTGTACAAGTATAGTAGGTTCTTAATCTGCGACTGAGACCCGAAAGACGTGGTTGCCTGTTGAGTATTATTGGTAGCGGCTGTTGTCAGTATACTATCCAGTATACTATCAATCTTTGATTCATTCTTAAGAGAGGAAGAGGACGCCACTTTGATTATTTTCAACGGCGGTTGACCATTCCGTTCATCTTGCACTCTGGTAAGCAAAACCAAAACTTCATTGGCCACCAAGTGCTCCTCTCGCTCGGTGAAGAATGCCTGCTTGTATCTCGGATCCAAATAGGTGGCCATCAAGAACTGTATATCGGAGGTGACATGGGAAAACTTCATTTCCAGTTCTTCAAGCAGCTTTCTGGCAAAACTACAAATAGTCTAGAGATTGAATAGGTTAAAAATTACTCATTTGATTAGTTATTTTAACCTTACCACCGAAGAAACGAAGTTATGGACATCGGTACGAAGTGAGTCCCGTAAAGCGGCCACCAGTGGAATTACCGATGAAGTCGTCGTTGAGGGATTGCTCCAAATCTTAATGGTTTCCTCACACGGCTGCATTACTTTATTGCACAAATCAATCTCTACCCATTCATCGGGATATATTTGGATCAGATTATACTCTTCGCAATAGAGGGATATAGCATCTTTCATCCTGATCACGCTGGCCATCATCTTGAAGGTTGAATTCCATTGCAAAGGATCATAGGGTACCAGTGCACAAGGATCTCGCGTCAGGCGGATTTCGTGAATAAATTTAAGATGATCGTTGGCCATCTTGGAGGAGGCAAAGTGGTCAACTATTTGCTTGCACTTCGATGACAGATTCTGGAGCAATTCGTTGGACTGCAGAGCAAATCTCACGCACATTTGCAGGCGATGGACACTGCAGTCGGGCAGGGATCCTGGCAGGGCCGTCATCTCGTCCCTGATGATGCAGTGCGTCTTCTCCTTGGGCACCTCTATCGTTAAGCTGGGCACCAAATCTCGAATAGAACAGGCCACTTTGGAGGCGCTTTCATAATTTAGAACCTCGCATTTCAGCATAAAACGATGAGTTCTAAAATCCCTTGTGATCCCAGAACAACACAAGCTCAACAGTCCTTCGCCTTTGTCACCCCGCCAAAGACTTGTGGATAACGAGATGGCATCCAGCAGATCCAGCTGCAGTTTCAGATGCTCCTGCATTTTCCTGTATATATTCCCACACAGTATGTTCTCATAGTAGCTCCTCGACTTTATCAGATATCTTGGCTGCAGCACCTTTATGAAATCTACGAATCCTGGTCCTTCGATGAACTTAAAAGAGTGGTTCAAGAGCATGAGGGCCAACTTCTCATCGCATCGCAGACTGTACGAAATGTCCTCGGTGTCCAAAGGATCAGGATCTGTTTCCTAAAATGTTAATTCAATTAACGGTTTTTAATTAAAATTTTTTAAACAGTGTCATGCGGATATCCGCATCCGCTAAAGAGTACGAATTTTAGGTGCCGAGTTCAATTACAGAAATATATTAAAAATTTAATATTTATAATTACTTTTAAAATAAATTTTAAATTAAAATGTAAGGATTAGGGAATCAATTCCACATACCAGAGTATGTGGCTACAGATGTGCGGGAACCCCCCTCTTATAAGATACACTTTAATACTAATACTCATACTATTCCACTTACGTGCAAATTTAATTCCAACTGGGCTGTGGGATGCAGGGGCGAACCAATGGAGATCTCGTTCTTCACCAGATCCAGGTACTTGATGTCCCCGGAAAGAGCCAGGAACTCCGGTGGGTGCTTGCTCTTCAGGTGATTTCGCAGACAAGTTGTGCCGCGTCCCCTCCTCGAGTAGTTCCTATTGCACAGGAGACATTTGGCTACCGTTCCCGAGGTCTTGTAGAAGTACTGCCACACATTGCTTTTCTTGTTCATGACTTCTTGCTGCGGTAATTCCCGAAATTGTACACTTTTTTGCGGATGTGCACACATCCGCCCTCCACATCCGTTCTGCGGCAGAGGTGCGTCAGCCCTGGCAACCATCGATAGGCAGGTCGATAGAATTAATCGAATCACATTTTGGCGCGCCAAAAGCAGCTGTTGTTTTTTTGCATTCACTCTTGGAGATTTTTTAATTTCGCAAACTAAATAAGTAATGCCCTGTGCCATGGACCTGCCCAGCACGCCCGAAGAACTGGCCGCCCAGCACAGGGACAGCGCTGGCCTCAAGGACCTTCTGAAGGATCCCAGTCGCTGGCACTCGATTCCCCTGCTGAACTACACGCCGCTGCACAAGCTGAAGGATCAGACTCTGGTGCGGTTTCGCGGCATGATCCAGGACATGATGGACCCGGAGATCTACCTGGAGCGCTACGAGGTGAAGTCACCCGATGGCGGCAAGCGCCTGCAGGACGGAAAGTACAGGGACTGCCTGAAACTGGCCACCGGCGAGGAGATCGATTACAATGCCGAGGGAAATGTGCATGGCGAACGGCGAACCATGTTTGTGGTCTCCGTGCCGGGCCTGAATGATTGGAGCAAGGAGCACGAGAAGCTGTGCTGTCCACAGATCCAGTTGGTACCTCCTGCTCAATCTCCTAGCTCGGCGAAAAAGAGAACTTTGGATGAACAGGATGCCATGGAGGTGGACGGCGAAGGTGAAACCAGCTTTAAGCGGCCATGTACGACGGTTGAGGAGCCAGTGACTGCCTCTAAAGGATCTTCTTCTCTCGGCTCCGAGTATCTGCTTAATTCTCCGCTGCCTGGTCGTCCCAGCATGGCCTGCATGGTGAAGGTTTATGAGGACTTCGACACCTATCAGCTCAACTCGCTGGTCGACTTTGTGGGCTTTTTATCAGTATCCTCGCTGGATGTCGCTACCCTGGACATCGACGACTGCGAAAACCTAAGTGAACTGCAGGCAGCTCATCCTTCGCCTTTTCTGATACCCCGACTACATGCCTTTGGCGTCCAGATGCTGCCGCATGCCAATCCGCTGCTGGACAAAAGCCTGCGACAGCCCATTGAGCCATGTGAAGAGGTGAATCCTTCCCAGCTGGCTGTGCACAAGGATCTGCGAATGCTCCTTAAACTGTGCCTCTTTGACGACGATCTGGCTGCCGAGTATTTGCTCTCGCATTTAATTTCATCAGTCTACAGCCGTTCCGAGATGCAGAGCATCGGCAAGTTTGCCCTGAACCTGTGTAATCTGCCCAAGGAATGTCTGGAGTACTCAACCCAGCTGTACGAAATTCTGGAGCTGCTACTGCCGGCCAGCCATCGCCTTCCGATGACTCTGGAGGCATTGAACACGGCTGCCTTCGCTCCAAAGTAAGTGGGATAAAGACTATTAGCTGAGATCATTTAATACATCAAATGTGTTTACTTGCAGGAAGGATTATGAGACCAACAAGCTGGTCTCCGGCGTACTGCAGTTGGCGCCCCACACGCATCTCGTGCTCGACGAGACGTGCATGCAACAGGGTAAACTGGAGGCCAATGGCGTTCATGCCATCCAACATTTGGCCCATCTCATCAACAACCAGGAGCTTAAGTGCGACTTTCAGTATTACCAAATAGACTACCATGCGAACATTCCGGTTCTCGTCCTCAGTGAAGGTCGCAGTATGTTGCCGGTAAGCGTATTTATTATTTTTACATATACAGTCGTTAATTAAAAACTCTCTTTTCTTAGAGCGACTTCATAATGCCCATAAATGCTGATGCAAAGGCCGTGGAACTCTTCGCAGAATCTCTGAAGGCAGCCCGCCACTATCTTCAAGCGCCGCGGCTGCAGCAGTTTCGCAAGTATTTAACAACAGCCCGGATTAGCCCCTTCAGCGTCAGCGAGGAGCACACTGAAATGATCCAACAGGACTTTGTGGATATGCGGAAGGCTAATGCGAAAAGTAATGCCGATGATCTGCATGGATTGTTGGTCCTTTCGCGACTACTGGGCATTGCCAGGGGCAAAGATACTTTGGATAAAGAAACCTGGCAAATGGCAACTGAATTTGAAGCCAAGCGTCGCCAGCGCCTTCAATCCCTACCGAAATCAGCTGCACTAACGCGCAATTAAGTAGGATTTCTTTTTAGAATTTACGCTTTTTATTTGTATTATTTTAAGCTGTCAACAAAGAAATTATACATATATCCTGAAAAAGTATAAAATGGTATTTCATCTTTAAAATCAGGTTGGATTTCCCTGTCAATTTGTTAGGCTATCTAGACATCTACTCTCCTTAAAATGAATTCATTTTATCTTATCCCAATCTATTATCTTCTGATACCCTTGAGAAATTTGTAAAAATCTATGAAACTTGTTTTATAATAAGTAGTATAGTCATAAGTATTATGACTTAAAATTAATTCATTTTATCTAGGATAAGATAATTAATTATCTTCTGATACCCTTGAGAAATTCTTAAAAATCTATGAAACTTATTTTATAATAGGTAGTATAGTAGTATACTTATGTATTATGACTTAAAATTAATTCATTTAATCTTATCCTATTTAATTATCTTCTAATACCCTTGATAAATTCTTAAAAATCTATGAAACTTGTTTTGTAATAGGTAGTTATAGTAATCATAAGTATTATGACTCTTGGTCCACTACAACTTCATGGCTCAGATGCTCGAAGCGCTCTTCTATCAGCTGACTAGCGAGGCAATCTCCGCACAGATTTAGGTGACAATAGCAGCTGTTGCAACGCCATTGCGTCCTGGTCACAGACGCCTCCTCGCATTCGGCGCACTTGGGAGCCAGCAGGTCGGGCTCATAGCCATTCTCGCCCTGTTGTTTCTCTTCCTGAATGGCAGTTAGAAGTTTCAAGCGCAGTTCCTGCTTCCGCTTGGCCTCCGCATCCAGATCGGCGTCCACGTACTCGATTTTGACCTGCGACGATGCCGGCATGAGGAGCATCTCGTTGGCCGGCGATTGGACCCGCAGGTCATCCAATGTGCAATCATCCTCCGGCATTTGCAGCGATATATTCTGGGCAGGAAAGAATGTTGACTTGCGTAAGTGCACCTTCGGTTTACTTAATCCTGGACGTCGATGCTTGGGAATTCGACCTGGTACTGGCATGCCGGCATCGTGCAGCTTTTGGAAGTACTTCTGGACGCGACTAAAGACCTGCTGGGCCGTTCGGTTGCCCAAGGCCTTGGCTATCTTGCCGAATCGTCGCATTTCCACTTCCTCCGGCGGATACTGGATGAGCAGCTTCTCCAAGCGGCGCTGCTCCTCGTTGGTCCACAGGCGATTGAAGTTCTCCGACCGGCCGTTGCTCCTATCCTTCATCTCGTCCGGTGGATGTGTCCACGAAGGAGCGTCCGCCGGCGTCTCATTGAGGGCACTTCCTTCATCATTGCCGATCAATGTGGGCAACTCGGGCAGCACAGCGGTGGTTATATAGTTATCCGCTATCAAGGGCTCGTTGTTTTGTAGCTTGTCCAGCATCAGTTGCGGATTATCCATGTAGACTTTCTTGGTGGCCTCCAGTTCGTCGATTTGCTGATGGACACGGATCCTTTGGGCCTGCAGCACGGCCATGGTGCGCAACAGGTTGGCATAGCACTCGTTGCCACGAAGGGCCAGGTGCTCGGTCTCAAAGTGGAATACATCTTCCTCGTCCGGCGATGAAGCAGCTTCCATCTTCTTAGCAAATAGTTAACGCCGTTTAAGGTACAAGTTTTGTTTACAATTTGCTACAAAAGTGTGAGCAATCAAAGGGCTGAATTTACGAACATATGTGAGGCATGGGCGTAGGGGAAGGGGTTATAATATAAGATTTTAAAAATAAAGTAAAATTAGATACCTTAAATTTAATTTTCTCCTCTTTACCACTATTTTAATATAATTTTATTAACTAAATTTTAGTTTATTTTGCTTTACGCCCTGATCCCCCTTAAATTCCTTTTTAACAACGCTCCTTTCTTAGAGATGGAACCGCGATAAAAACAAAGCCGTTATCGAAATTTGGCAAGCAATCGATCTTGGATCGTTATCAGCTGTTATCCGCTGAGAGGAAGAAGAAGCGGCATACGTAACTTTTATTTACAACTTTTAGCCATGAAAATTCCACCAATTCGCTCACTCGCTTGGCTAACAACAAAGGTGAATCCACGAAAAATATTCCCACTTAACTAGAAGCTAATCTTTTGCAAACTAACAGCGCACGGCGGTCACAAACGCCGGCAACCAGGTGCGAATTGTGGAGGTGGGACCACGGGATGGCCTCCAGAACGAACCCAAACTGCTGCCGGCAGCCACCAAAATCGAGCTGATCAATCAGTTGTCCCAAACAGGACTGCGGACCATAGAGGCCACCAGTTTCGTGAGTCCCAAATGGGTGCCTCAGATGGGCGACAACGCAGAGGTGCTGAAAGGAATCCGCAAGGTGGCCGGAATCAGCTATCCAGTGCTCACGCCGAATCTCAAGGGATTCGAGAGTGCCCTGCAGGCTGGAGCCGAGGAAGTGGCGGTCTTTGGAGCCGCCTCGGATGCATTTTCCCAGAAGAACGTTAACTGCACGGCAGCAGAGGCCATCGAACGCTTTAGGCCAGTTCTAAAGGCAGCCGAAAAGCATGGAGTGCGTGTCCGAGGCTATGTTTCCACCGTGGTCGGCTGCCCGTACGAAGGAGCCGTTGCACCGCGAGCCGTGGTCAAAGTGGTGGAGGCCCTGCTCGAAATGGGCTGCTACGAGATCTCCCTGGGCGACACCATCGGCGTGGGAACGCCAGGCTCCATGCGCCGTATGCTGGACGAGGTGACCAAGGTCGTGCTGGCTAAAAATCTGGCTGTGCACTGCCACGACACTTACGGCCAGGCGCTGAGCAACATACTGGTCTCCCTGGACTACGGCATTCGGGTGGTGGACTCCTCGGTTTCCGGCCTGGGCGGTTGCCCCTATGCCAAGGGAGCCTCTGGCAATGCGGCCACAGAGGATGTGGTCTACTTGCTGCACGGCATGGGCCTCGATACAGGCGTTAACCTGGAAAAACTCATCCAAGTCGGCCGGTTTATCTGCAACGAACTGGGCAGGCCCTCCGAGTCCAAGGTTAATCGTGCCTGGAAGGGTCCTCAGCCGCGAAACCAGTGATCTGATATCTGATTTTACGTAACGAAAACGAAGGCATTTACTAGCACTAATTATACAATACATTTATTATCGTTGCAATATTAACGCTAAGAGAGTGGAATATTTTTTAAGGGCCTTCCAAATTTCTGGGAGTCTTGTCTTGCCATGTTCGTCCGTAGCCATGTTCAAAAACTACTAAAGTTTATTGGGCAACTTTGCTCTACTCATCAATACCTAATAAACTCTGCAAAGTTTGTAAAAATCGGACTGTCCAATCAAAAGTTATGGGTAATCTTAGATACTTGTCTTCCCATGTTCGTCCGCTATTTTCAGATATAAGCGCGATTTTCTCAAAAACTACAATAGATAGAAAGAAAGTTTATTTAGCAACTTTGTTCTACTCATCAATACCAGAAATCTTTTCTCCTTGATTCTGAAATCTGATTTTACGAAACGAAAACGCAGGCATTTACTAGCACTAATTATACAATACATTTATTATCGTTGCAATATTAACGCTAAGAGAGTGGGATTATTTTTAATGGGCCTTTAAAATTTCTGGGCATCTCTTATCGTGTACAAGGACACATCCCCTGAGGCGAGCGACAGATCAGCCAGGCTCTGATTGGCGCGACGTGGGATGTGCGATGAGGACGGATTGCGCGTGGCCTCGCCGGCCATTTTCATTTTGCCATCGTGACGCAGGACAGTGGGTTCCACGGCCGAGTTAAGATATTTCTGAATCTTCGGGACCTTGGGCATGGGCACAGGAGTACGCTCATCCACCACCTGTAAAGATAAATATAAGTATCATTCTTGGACAGCAAATCAAAGTTAAGTTTGAACTAGATGATGAAATTTCTGATTCGTTTAATTCAATTCTATGTGAAATAAATTGAATGTTCTTCAAAATCATTTCGAATTGAATGAATGAATCAATAATTTTTATGAACTTTTTGTGCTTTCTTTAAGAAACAAGAATTGAAAATTTTTAACAAATCAATGTTAACTGCATAGTAAATAAAATTCAGGCAGATTTAATCACAAAATTATGGCCCTTTCTTCTTCTAAATAAATTTTCGTTTGAATTATTTCGGAATTCTTGCCATTCATTTATTTAATTCTACTAACCTCAAAAGTCAAATTTATTCAATTCTTTTAAACTCTAAATTCTAATTAATTCATTCATATAAAACAAAAGTTTCAAAATAATTCATTAAATCCATTCATGCAGGGCTTTAATTTGAACTTACATGCTTTATCTCCGAGGATATGTATGCCTTTTTGGGAAGCAGATGAGCAGTGGAATCGATGCTTTTAATCCCTAGCCACTCCGATTCACCCGCCTTGAATGTTCCCGCCTTCTCGGTGAAATCCAGCTTCCGCTGACACAAACGGGACTCCTGTTCCAGCTCACAGATGGCCAGGGTGGATAGCATATCAGTGTTGGTTGGACGGATGGTGGACATCAGCGGAGCAGTGCCAGATTTCTGGGTGTACGCGCGAATGGGACTGACAATGTTGGCGTAGGGCTGCTTTATCTGCATCTGGCGACGTTGTGGAATGCCCGAGTTGGCACCAAAGAACTTCTTCCTGGTCCACTCCATGCTGAGATCGACCTTGGGTGGCTGTTTGCCCTTGCTGGGCGAAGCTGCCACAGTTTGCGGCTTGTTTGAGACGCGCAGTGGTAAAGATGGCTGCAAGACAGCCGGCGATTTTGGCTTTTGCTTCGGTGAAATCACAAACGTATTCTGTTTGGCCAGCACTGGGCTTTTAGGTTTGGCGGCAACAGATGATGAAGCTCCACCGGACATGTACTCCATGCCCTTTTGCATCATGTATTGCATCTCCTCCATGGTATCATTGAAATGCAACGAGTTTTCCTTGTTCTCAAGACTCTCGTCCGCCTTTTCCGGTTGATTTTGATCTTTCGGGTGGACTGATGACACACGAGAGGTGTCTTCTAGTTTCACCTCCGATACAAGCTGCACCTCCTCATCGTCGGAGGAGGATAGCTCTATTATAGTATCCTCTACATCATCCAACTGCTCCTCGTCCTCTTCCACCTGCTCTTTCTCCTTTGAAAGCGAAGCCAGCTCACGTAGACTCCCATGAAGATCGCTCAGAAGCTCTAGTTCTTCTCCCTTCGACATTCCCGGTGGCTTGGCCTTGGCAATTGCCGCATAGAACCGATCATCGACGTTCAGGAGGGTTCCGCTTAGAGAACTATCCGTGGCTGTTTCGTAACAACTGGAGGCATTCGTCTTCAGTGTGCGAGCGCTTTGGAAGCTCATGTGGGATGAAACATCGGACTCCAGTTCATTGTCCTCGATGATGGTGGAGGGACGGAGCAGTCCCACCATTTTAACAGGCGAAACCCTGGCCTTTTGCTCCAATCCTGAGCCAGAGGCAGACTCATCGATCACGGCCATAGTGTTGTCCCAGAAACGAGAGGGTGCTTCAACATCCTCCAACTGGGTGCACTCCACACCCTTGACGGGACTCTCGTTCTCCAGCAGGTCGTCGCCGTCATCGGTGCCCACCGCCTCGAGCATGCGACGCAGTGCATCGATCTCCTTCTGATCATCGGTGCTGCGATCCTTGGTCCTGGACATCAACTGGCTTCGCTCCTCGCTGTGCAGGTACTGAAACAGAGTGCTGTCCGGATCGGAGCCCGTCTTATCGCACATTCGCTCGAAGGCACTGAAGCTATCATCACCGGCGTCCAAATCCCCCAAGGAGGCTGCCTCGTACATGGTATCCTCGCTGAGACTGAAGGTCTTTTGACTGCCGGAATGGAGAGACGGCAATTTCTTCGCTTTTCCCTTGAGATCCTCATCGAGCACCAGACTGAAACGCATTCCCTTCGATTCGTCCATCTTCACGGGTTTCGGCGGCAAGCTGAAAGTTAAAACTGTGAGTTTCCTCAAATAAAACTTCTAAGTGCTATATATTCGGACTATTTTACTATCATTTTTGACATGCAGGCATTCAAAAAGGGTGTCTAAATGTCTATGGAATCGAACACTAGTGCAACACTATATCCAAGGGAAGGATTGGGAGGTCGTATTTACCGCTCTGTCATGAGAATCTGGCGTAGTTTCAGACGCCATTCGTCAGTGTTTTGGAGTTTCTTAGTCCCAGACATAGCGTTTCTCTCTTTAAGGCCCCAGATCGCGTGTGTGTGCGTGTGTCCTGGGTGCACAACTTCAGTAAATATGTATGAATATTTGCACAATTTGCACGAATTGCCTATAGTTCAAAGCGTTTAGAGTTTGGTCCACTTAATCACCTACCTTCTGGCGATGATTTCGACGTCGCACTTTATTTAATCTCAACGAATTCTTTAATTTTTACGCACACACTATTTCTCGATCGAACTCTTCACAACACGCTCATTTATCGCGATCGACGCGCCTTGGCAGACGTTTTTTTCAAACTAAGCAGAGTGCCCGTTTTTTCAGTGGGGTATTCCTTTGATATTCGACAATGAAAAATTTTTATTTGGCGTAGGTCCATTTTAAATACGAAGATATTTATATATGAATATTCATAACGACATTTAAGAAACTCAATTAAGAAACATTATTACTAGAGTAAATAACTAAATTATTTAATATTCAAAAATGATTTAAAAATTTAAATACTTGTAGATTCTAAGCTTAATAATAGGGGGATTCCCTAAACTGTTGAATTGCTGAATTGTTGAAAATTCAACAAAAAATTTCAGCAATTAAGGGAACGACCCAAAATGGTTCCTGTTGAATTTTCAAACAGCTGTTATTTGTTGAAAAATTTCACGGAACTTAAAGCATGTAAAATTTGATTTATTATTGCTAGTAACTGTCTAAAAGTGTTACCAAGGTAAAAAGAACCACAAATATGCTTTCTAAGTTGATTTTAAAATAAATAATGCGTACTGGTGATACTAAAATGTTACAGAGTTGCCACGACTTTTAAAAAAAGGTGACAACTCTGGTTTTTCAGCAATTCAACAAAATTTTCAGAGCCTCGAGGCTGTTGAATTGCTGAAATTTCTGAAAGTTGACTTTGTATGGAACAGCTGATTAACAGCTGACCAAAATTCAACAATTCAGCAATTCAAAAGTTTAGGGAATCCCCCTAATTAAAATTTAAAAAAATTTAACTCCTCCTTTTGGTATATTTTGTAGGTTAAAAGGCCTCTACGGTCACACTAGAGGCTATGCAATTTCCAAATTATGCCGGTGTGAAAGATAACAAACATAGTGCGTTCGGGGAAAGTACTTGAATTACGTTTGAAAATTTAAAGTAGCCGACAGCACAAAATGAACGCACTGCGTCACACGATATCCCTGGTATCGCTGGGCACCTTCCAACTGATCCGCCGGACGAGGGGCCAGCATGTTAGGGGCTTTCTTCTCGGCACCGGACTGGGCCTGGCCAGCTTTTCGGCGGTCACGTACGCACATTCCGCCGAGGCGGTCAACCCAAAGGTCAAGGGGCCGCAGTTGGACACCTCACGGTTCATGGCCGAGCCCATTACGGACTCGAAGGCCCTGCTGGAGGACAAGGACAACATGCGCCATCGCATGGAGCTGCTGATCATGGAGATCCAGGCGGAATTCTGTCGCGCCCTGGAGGCGGAGGAGAATTGCGGCCAGAAGTTCAAGGTGGACCGCTGGGAGCGCTCCGAGGGCGGTGGCGGCATCACGTGCGTCCTGCAGGACGGCGATGTCTTCGAGAAGGCGGGCGTGAATATATCCGTGGTCACCGGCTCCCTGCCACCGGCTGCAGTGCAGCAGATGCGGGCGCGCGGCAAGAACCTGAAAGAGGGCGCCGCCCTGCCCTTCTTCGCCAGCGGCGTAAGTGCCGTGATCCATCCGCGGAATCCCCATGTCCCGACCATCCACTTCAACTACCGCTACTTCGAGGTGGAGACGGCCAAGGGCGAGAAGCAGTGGTGGTTCGGCGGCGGCACGGATCTGACGCCCTATTACCTCTGCGAGAAGGACGCCAGCCACTTCCACCAGACTTTGAAGTCCGCCTGCGACGAGCATGATGCTACCTACTATCCGCGCTTTAAGAAGTGGTGCGATGACTACTTCCGCATCAAGCACCGCAACGAGAGCCGCGGCATCGGCGGCATCTTTTTCGACGACATCGATACGCCCAACGAGGAGGCGGCCTTCAACTTTGTGTCCAGCTGCGCCAAGGCTGTGATTCCCTCCTACATGCCGCTGGTGCGGAAGCACAAGAACCGGGAGTACGGCAATAACGAGCGACAGTGGCAGCTTCTCCGCCGCGGACGCTACGTGGAGTTCAACCTGATCTACGATCGCGGCACCAAGTTTGGTCTCTATACGCCCGGAGCGCGGTACGAGAGCATCCTGATGTCCCTGCCCCTGCACGCCCGCTGGGAGTACATGCACGAACCCACGGCCAAGTCCGAGGAGGGCAAGCTGATGAAGGTGCTGAAGAATCCCAAGGAGTGGGTCTAACCTAGGGTTCTGTTTTTAATTATTCTTAAGCGGGAATCGGTGCCTTTCACACTCTTTTTAAAGCTCAATGTGTACATATTTTAATCGTTGTTGCAAATAAACATGACAGAATGTTAATGTTTCGTTAAGATTTCATAACTTTATAATTTATGCCATTTCATTTGGAGTTTACAAATAAAGTTACATAGATACATACACAATAAGCATGACTAATATTAAAAGGCTTATGGTGAAAATGATTAGATGTCATAATTGCTATCAGTACACAAGCGGTACCTCATGTAACTACAATAGCGGTTTTGATTTGTAAAGGGATCCCATAGGATGTTATACTACATTTTATACATTTTCCTTATAAATTGATAATTTAGCGCTTATCTAGAGTCAAATAAAGTCGACCTTAGGAACTAATACATAAATCAGGGGACGTAACTTTTATAAGTTTTATTTTAAAAATCACACTTTAACAGTTATTTTCTGATTTGTAAAGTAAAACTCAAAGAATAACTGTTATTTTTTGAGTTTTATAATAAAAGTTGACAAATAACAGTTATTCGTCGTGATCAAAATAAAACTCAAACTTGATTTATGGCGATTTTGTGGGTAAACAAAATTTTAAAAAAATATAGGTATAAAATATGCGCGGTTGCCTTTTTTAACAAATTTTGAGTAAGTTATAAAAAGCACGGGTATTATGTTTTTTTTAATTATTTCATTTTTTCAAAAATGTCAAGGGAATAACTGTTATTCATAAAAATCAAAAAATAACAGTTATTTTTTGAGTTTTATTATAAAAATCAAAAAATAAAAATCATTACGGATTTGTAAACTACAATGGCTAATAAAAATTGTGGTGTATTTAAAAAATGTTTAGGACCCTTCTAAGTGCGTGATTTTTTTGTATGAAAAATTTACAATAACAGTTATTTTCGTTCCCTGACATAAATATCTCGAAAATTAGTAGGGTGAACCAATAACTAAAATCAACAAACAAAAATGTACAATATTTAAAAAACAAATATTTTTCGCGGAGTTTAGTAAAACTTTCTGAACTTGCAGATCAAAATTAAAAAACCAATTTCATTTATGAAAACTTAAAAAAAATTTTTTTTTTACTTTCACATCTGAAAATTTTTTTTTTATATTTTTGAAAGGGTAAGAATGTGTGTATGTATACCATAATTCTTTGTACCCAACTGTACCTCTAAAAACTCAGCCCCATTCATGGTATACATACACAATCGCCATGTAGTCTCAGCTGGCTCAAACATACATGGTACGTGATACGAGCTGTCAATTTTGAGGTTATACCTATTTCTATGCCCTTTTCCCCCAGAAGGTTCCATAAAATGACGTCATTGACAATATTCGAGCATTGAGGTTATGTTTTCCCAGACTCTGCAGATTCGCCGGTGTACATACGATGTACTTTTCCCGCAAATTCCCTGAGCCCCGCTGTGTATGTATACCAAATTGCACGCACACACGCGCACTCAACCCAGTCCTGCTCGCACACACACACGCGTGCGATGCAAATGCATGTGCGTATGTGTGCGGAAGAGGGACACATGAAGCGGGAAATTCGCGCCGGCTTTTCAGGGTAGAAAAAAAGAACACAAGCCCCGATCGGCCAGGCAATGAAACAGCCTCTAGATATAGTTTATAAAATGCTTTATTTATAATTTTTGTTGTCTGCAATAGTTTTTCTTTGTTTTTATGGTCGTGTTTCCCATACAGACTCAATCTACAGTTGTACTAAACGCACTCTTGTTTCAATTACTGCTTCTTACTGCCTGTTTGGTTGGTTTCTTCTTCATATTGTGTATAGTTGTTGATTCTTTTTGTATTTTCTCGTTTGTTTGTTAGTTATAAAGGTTTGAGGGTATCTAGCTTAACTAAGTAATTTTAAAGAGCGCCGCCGGTCTGCTGCTGGTAGACCTCGATGGTGTCGCCCTCCTCCATCTCCAGCGAGGTCGGAGTGTCGTTCTCGTTGATGGGCTGTCCGTCGAAGCGGAAGCGCACCACCTGCATGGAGAGTCCGGCCCGGTCGCAGTAGGCGTTCATCAGCTTGCGCAAGGGTGTGTGCTTCTTGATCTTGAACTGGACAACGGCGTTGTCCTGGCCCAGGACCTTCAAGTTGATGTGCTCGGTTTCGCCGCCTTTCTTTTCGTCAGACATGTTGATTTTTTTCTTTCGTCGTTTCTCGTCGCTGCTGCTGAGTGGTCAAAGAAGTTTTTTTTGCGGTGCGTCGAATGCCGGGCGTGCTGTACGAGAAACGAGACAAAATGCCGCAAATAAACACGCGAAAATTAGTAAACCGTGTGCGTAGAGTGTTCACAGGGCCGCCGGGCAGCCGCCAAACGCGAAATGATGCGAAAATTTACCTAATTCTCTGGTAGTTAGATGCTAGCCGATGCCTGAAATTTTCCACAAGCGGCTTCCTTTTGCTTTCTGCTACAGCTACACGCCAAAAAAAATCAGAGGTGGCACCAAACTCGATGTTGACGCGCCGCTATCGATGTGTCCCGTTATCGATGTTTTCCGGCACCCATCGACTAATGTCACTGTTTTCTCCGTCACGGTTTATAAAAAAAATTAAATATTCCTTTACCTACTAATTAAATCAGATTCTTAAAATGTGTGTTTTAAATGTAATATGTTAAGGAAAAAATTTGGTTTTTTTTAATATGGGTTTCTACCTAATTGGAGGGTTCACCAGAAAAACATGATAACTGATCAGTGATCACTAATAAACTCCGCATTGGACACTTGTAAGTGACTTGCGTTGTTTATACATTTTTTGCAACCAAAACCCCGTTGGCTGGAAGATTTTTTTGTAACATTACTGATATAAATGACCATATATCAGGGCTACATAACTTTTTTTATTTACTAGAATACAATACTGGTCCGATTTTTTAAAATCGAACAAGTTCAGTAAGAAATATGTGTGCTAGACAGAGACGGAAAGATATACATACATTACAGTGCCGTGCCAACAAATTGGTAGCATAAATATCCGATAAATCGATACTATCGCGAGTGACCCACCCATCTCTAACCTAGTTGGTATATATATATTTGGGCGGTTAATTTTTTTGATTTTGAAATCGATGGTTTTCTTTTTTTAATTTTTTCTATTTTTGAGTAAGGAGAGTTATTTGATAAATTCTTAGTTTTTTAACTTCAGAAAGCTTACATATAAGCACTTATACCTATTAGATTAAAATCTAAACAGGTAAAATACATAAACAGGTAAAAATAAAACAAGTTTTATGTTTTTCAAGACGAAAAAGGCTGTTTATTAGTTGATAAAATCTTAATGTGACATCAACGCTTGACCTATTTCCTTTATTTTATTTTTTAATTTAAAAGGTGCCTAACTACACGATTGTTTTTCCCCCATAAGTCCAAGATACACCAAGTTAATTGCGTGGGTCCTGTCTGCCAAACAATACAAAAAAATAAATGTCGCCCCCACAATTTAGTCAGTGTCCGCAACCCAAAAAAGGGTCAAAATAGTTCCAAAACCCCTCACCTAGCCAGTCATTACCAGTTACCAAAAGCAAACCTTTGTGGAGTTTTCTTTTCTATGCGAGTTTCCGCCGCCTGTTCCTCTTCAGTACGATAACAATCAGCTCAACGTACATGAAAAGATCGAAATGGTAAATTGGTTACAGACGTAATGGATAAGTAGATTGCCACAGACCCAACAGAGCAGTTCGCAATGTGTACCAAACAGAGGAAAGCTCGAGCACTTCTTACCGGGGGAAACTTACATAGCCTGGTTTTTTGTTACTCAGAAGGTCTTAAGAATTTAGCCCGACTCAATGGAACTTACACACCACACAACAGGCAACCCAGAGGAAAATATCGGTAGCTGTCTCGATTCTAGAGCGGTCCTAGAACGGTAGACGCATGGATTAGTGAGGTTTGTGCGTAGACCAAATTACCTGATGTGGGCTTGGAATATTGGACTTGGGCTTTGGCTTTGGCTACGAATTCTTGCGGAACTAATTAACGTTTTGGATTTCTGTTCGATTGAATACTTATGCTTTTGCTTTTGCTTGCACGCTAGTCAGAGTCAGATTTTCAATTGATTGAAAACTGCAAGAAACAGAGAAAAGAAAGGCACGGGTTAGTGCAAGGGTTTGTGTTCAAGTTGCGTTTTTTTTTTTTGAGAGCTTAAGAGCTAGGTGAGTAAGAAAATCCCAGGAACCACCAAGGGATAATACCATATTCGCCATCTCCGATCTCCGTATTCCCTTTAACCCCCTTACCAAAGGTGGGGAAACAAACACATGTAGGGCTAGCTTTATTTTACTTACTTTTCTTTCATATTCATTTGTTAAGAGTTACTTATAAATTTAAATGATTTAAGCTACGCACAAATTAGTGGCATCTGCGTTTAGCGGTCTGGGTTTGTATATAATCTTCTCCTCCAAGCGGTACCTTAAAAGTTTTTCTGTGTAAAATGGATAACTCCACGATTGCAGTGCCTCGAGTCGAATGAATAAATAGTTGCGACCGAGACAGACGGCTGAATTCTACCACTATTAACCTTGAAAGCTTCCTCCTCTCGTTTCTACTGACGCCACCAGCTCTGGTCGCCGGAGCTCTGCTGTCCGTTGTCGGGATTGGGATTCGCATTGCCCGAGCTGCGACCCAAAATGGGCGGCGGCGGCACACTAAACATATTGTGATGCGCTGGCGGCGGCCGATACTTCTCCTCGTTCTCGTCCTCCACCTCCCGCTTGATGGTCGCATTCTGGTAGTCGAATGTCGGGTAGCCATCGTCGATGGGCTCCTCCTTGATCTTGATGACGTCCATGTCGCGGAAGTCGGGCTTGCGCTCCTTGATTTCGCCACCGCCGCCGGCGGATGATCCGGTGCCGCCGCGTTCGCGATCCCTTCGCTCGCGCTTCCGTTCGCGCCGCTCCCTGGAGGATTCGCGTTCGCGCGACTTGGAGCGCTTCTTCTTCTTCTCGCGCTCCCGATCGCGATCCCGTTCGCGCTCCCTGTCGCGCCGATCGCGGCGGTCGAACTCGTCGTACCGCTCCCGGCTGCCCGCTCGTCGTTTTCGCCGCTCGCGGGAACGGCTGCGCGAGCGACCGCTGCTGGCCAGAGCGGCGCCACGTCCGCGATCTCTCTCCCGGTCGCGTCGTTCCCTGGAGCGTGAGCGTCGCCGCTCCGCGCCGAAACCACCGCGTCCAGACCGGGCATCCAGGCCATTGGAGCCACCACCTCCACCTCGTGCTGGCCCCTCGCGATCCTCGCGCTCCCGCTCCAGACGGTAGCGCTCGCGCTCCCGCTCGTTGTCCTCGCGGCCGGAGTGCTTGATGTTCACATCGTTGCCGCCGCGACGCGTGCCGCCCAGACCGCCGCCCAGGCGACGCGGCAGCCAGCCCTTGACGGTGCGGGCCCGCTCCACGTCCACCAGGACGCGCTTGCTGTCGATCTTCTTACCGTCGGCGTGCTTGTAGGCGGCATGCATGTCCCGCTCGTGCTCGTACTCGATGAAGGCGTAGCCCTTGGGTTTACCTGACTCCTGGTCGTGGATCAGGACGATCTTCTTGATGGGCCCGTAGAACTCGAACTCGCGGCGCAGCTTCGACTCGGAGGTGTCGTAGTTGATGCGGGCAATGAAGAGCGTGCGGAAGGGATCCTCGGTGGCGTTCTTGATCTCGGTCGGATCCCACAGGGCTATCTCGCGCTCCAGCTTGTAGGCCACCTGCTCGGCCTTCTCGCGCCGCCGCCGCTCCAACCGCTCCTGGCGCGTCTCCACCGTTTTCGGCAGCGGCGTGTCCTTGGGGTCCTCGAAATCGGCCATGAACTTGGCCACTCCCAGGTAGCCGCGCGACTTCTTCTCGTGCGGCAGCTTGTCCACCGGCGGCATGAACGGTATGGGATCCCGGGCCGCGAACAGCGCCAGCAGATTCGGCGGCAGATATTGGGTCATTTTGGGGTCTTTTCTTTTCTGTGTGTGTTACCTTTTCCTAAAGTTCCTCGTCTCTGCGGAGAAAAGAGAGGTTAGGTTGCGATTTGTTTACCCCGCTGGGGTTAACTAACGCTCGGCGGGCTCACCTTAGGCAGCCATCCGCTTGGCAAGATTAGGTCGCGGGTACTTCGAGTAAGTACCAACTATATAATCGATGGCACGCTAATTATTTCCTCACTTTTCTTCCGTTTTTTCGCCTGGCTTGTAGAGGTGAAGAAACATCGATGGACACATCGATGATTTTTATACAATTTGGAAATATCGATGGTTGAACTTTGTCATCGATGTTTTTCGTTTTAAAAATGTCTTGTACATTTTGTATTAATATGTTAATTATTTACTGTTTTGATCGTGGAGAATATAGACGGAGATCTGAATAGTAAACTATTTTAACATAATCTGCCCAATATTTATAAAGAAGAAGTGTATCGATAGGTTGGACTAATGACGCCACTTGGACTATCGGGCTCTGCAAAAAATACTGATAATTACTAAAAAATACTGCGAATATACCACGATTAAAAAGGTGAGAAACTTGGATTTTCATTAGGGGTATTGAAAACAAGTGGTTGGCAACCTTGCTTATGTATGTACGTTTTTGTATTGGTTTTAAAATTAGTTTTTAAAATAAAACTAGAATTTTATAAGTGAATTTTTTGACTAAGTAAGTAAGAGTAAACTTGTAGAGCGGTAGAATTGTCAAGAATTATCTTGAAAATTATCAGGAAGTTATTGTTCTTACATATATTCTATTAAAAATTCTATTAAATATTCTGTTAAAAATTAAATAATATATTTTAGAGGGGAGAAATATTTCCAAATATTTTCGAAGAGGTCGTTATTTTCCAATAATTTAACTATTTTTATATTTTAGCGAACTTTTAAGATAAAAGTTGCATTTGATCTATTAACAACACTGATCATTGATCTCTTTCCCTCTCCCCACCATTCGCCCTGGTATTTTTTCGGTATTTTCTCCTGTTCCTGTCCTGCTTACTCATCGCTCCGAAACCGAATAACGGATTTTATGATCGAACTTGTGTTAAACGTGATTTCGTTCCTTTTTTGCATAGTTTGAATTTTCGACCCATCAAAAGTGTTCGTTTTAATTTTTAATCAAAAAACCATTTATTAACGTGAGTATGGACCCTTTGACTGAGGAGGCGATCGAATTGAATGGCAACTTACGCAGCCAAAGCGCAATGCAAATGGCCGAAGCTGAGCAAGAAAATGGCGCTGGCGCCCTGAAAATTGCAACCAATGCGAATGCCGGTGAAAGCGATCAGCTCGCCGTGGATCTGCCGGAGGAGGCGCTGACCCCCAGTGTTGTGGCCCATTTCGAGTACCCGCCCCCGCCGCCGCCCCCAACTCCGGTTCAGGCCCCTCCGGCATCCAAGTCCACCTCGCCGACGGCTCATTCGGAGCACGAAGACGACGAGGCCAACTCCGAGAAGTGGGAGGATCCCTGTGCTCCGCCCCCACCGCCCCCGCTGCCGGCCAACGCATTCCTGGCCACCGGACTGGGCTACCTCAAGCTGCCCGCCTTCAAGCTGAAGGACGCCCTGGAGAAGGCCATCACCAAGCTGGAGGCCAACAAGCGGATGCAAAAGTCCAGCCCCGAAGTGAGTTGGCTTTGAATATTGTATTTAAGCGATAGATAATAAATAGCTATGTATGTAAAATCTATTTATAAAACACAAAGCTTTTGAAAATTGTATAAATTGGTTGATTTTGAAACATTCATATATTGTGAACATTTTATATTTTATATTACGTAAAACATTTTTTCAAATATTCATTGAAAATCTCGCAAGGTTTTCGCTAAAATTATATAGTGAACAATTAAATATTATAATAAGATCTAAGGTACAAAGTGTCTAAGTCGTATAAATCGTATAACTATTATCGATTAGCAACTATATCATTGTATTTAATTTTACATGTTTTATCCTTTTAAAAAGTATTCTAAAGTAGGTTTTACTTAAAATATAAATTAATTTGGCTTTATATTCAAGCTAAATTTCTTCTTTATGACAATCAGTTTCATATCTCTCAGTTATATCAAAGTAACAAGCATAAACATTTTTTCAGTGTCTAAAATCTTATAACTATTATCGATTAGTAACTATATCATTTTCTTTAATTTAACGTGTTTTATCCTTTAAAAAAGTATTTTAAAGTAGGTTTTACTTAAAATAATAATTGTTTTGGCTTTACATATAAATTTTTACATTTATTTTTGTTGACGATCAGTTTCATATTTTTCAGTTATATTAAAGTAAAAAGTAAAGAAATTTTTTGAAAAAGCGTTTTTGTAAATGTCTAAGTCCAAGAGATTTTACTACAAAATTTAACTACAAACTTCTAAAGTAAAAATCAACAAAGGTCTGAATTACATGTCATATATTTAGTTATTGAGATAGTTACATTCCACATTAATTTTTCAAAGAATACAGACAGGCAGATAGATACTCATTCATCATGACATTTTTTAAATGTTGTTTTTATTTTGGTAAACAGTCTTCCCGTTCCATGAAAAACAAGAAGGTGGAGGCCATGGAATTGTTACCGCGGCGTTCAGGGCCGGAAACAATATGCGACAGTCCGCTGAAGGCCTTGACGACCTCCAGAGCTTTGGTCCTGCACTGTAAGGCCAAGAAACCGGAGGTGATTCTGCAGCTGGAGAGGCATTTTAAGATCATACAACTGCTGGCCAAGCAGAATCGAGTCCTTGCAGCAATATCCCGTGAAGCCATACCGATGCATGGATCCTCGAAGCAGCCGCACGAGGATGAGGGCCTAGCACTGCAGGTGCTCTCTGCCCGGGCATCTACCCCTTACACTCAGCCCACCAGCATGTTGTCCTGCACGGCCGTTAGCTGTGACCTCGAGCACGACTCGCCGAAGAAGCAGCAGGCCAGCAAGGATCCAATGCCGGCGCAGCAAAAGCGTCCGGCTAGCAGTGGAATCCACAAGCCGGGAAGTCTGCGTGCTCCGAAAGCTGTTCGCCCCAACGCCGCCGTTCCGATGGTCAGTAGCAAGCCGGTCAAGAACTACACCCGCTCCCACCTGCTGGACATTCGCAACGGGATGTTCAATGCCCTGATGCACAGGTCCAAGGAAAGCTTTGTCATGCCACGCATCGCCACCTGCGATGACATTGAATTGGAGGCCCGACTCCGGCGCATGAATCTCTGGCGCACCTCGGATGGCACCAGGTTCCGGGCTCGCTCCAGCACCAACAATTCAAACACGAACAACAATGAGTGCATGCCTGCGTTCTACAAGAACAAGAACAAGCCGCAGTTGATCAGCGACGAGTCCATCATCCAGAGCCAACCTCCGCAGCCGCAAACAGAGTTCCAGGTGAGGATTCCTTTCTTCATCAAATATATTAAAGTAGTTTCTTAGTTTATTGTATTAAGAGGAGTTTTTTGCGAAGTTTTTGAGTTTTTCTTTATATCTTCCGATCCCTTCTTTATTTTTATATATTTTATATATTTACAATTTTCTATTGAAATTAAAACTCTAAATCAGGGACCGTAAATAATGATTATCGATGTATTTTTCAAAAAACAAAATCATCCACTTGGATTTTATTATCTATCTATATCCGCAATTTTGTTTTAATTCTTGATTTTTATACATTTTACTCCATTTTAAAATTTACTTGTTGAGTTTTTTTCAATCACTCAAAGATTAATTATTATAATTGTGAGCGAAAAAAATATCGATCAAATATATATATTGCAAAAAAACTTAACTAGTAATTCCATAATGGAGTAAAATTTATAAAAATCAAAATCAAAAAAATCAATATTGATTTTTATTATATCACTGATAATAATTCTAAACTAGTAATTCCATAATGGAGTAAAATTTATAAAAATTAAAATCAAAAAAATCAATATTGATTTTTATTATATCACTGATAATAATTACGGTCACTGCTTTAAATATTTTGCAAGTACTACAAAAAATTTAATTAAATTTAACATTTTCAAAAGTTATTCATCTTTATAATCCCAACTGCTTAGTTGAATTAAACGATCAGGTAGAATATTATCACCCGTCTAGCTATTGTTTTTACTGCAACTGTGTATTAGGTAACACAAAGTCGCGTTATTCCTGGGCTTATCTGATAAATCAATGATTGCAATGCATGACCTCCAGGGGTCTTTGGCAATCATGCTAATCATTTGCTAGACCATCACTATTTGACTAGCATTATTCTAGAATATTTGTACAACTGATTGCGAATAGGTATTGAGTAATTACTGCAGTCGATCCTCAAAAGCCATCGTATTTGATTGTTTTCCTTTATTTAATCGAAACGAATGATTGATGATATAGAGAGTTAACCTAAGCGAAATCACTTCTCCAGGTAATGGCACTTTCCATCGACCTCCCGCAATCGTTGGGCCGCCTGCTCGGGGGTCAAATCTCGCTGGGCCATGGCCAGTAGCTCGAATCCCACCATAAACTTGCGCACGGTGGCCGAACGGAGCAGGGGTGGATAGTAGATGGCATGTAGAGTCCAGTGGGCACTCGATGCGTGGGCATGCTCCGGTCCAGTTGGTGCTCCGTGCCAGCCCATTGAGTAGGGAAACGAGCACTGGAATAGGTTGTCGTATTTGGTGGTCAGCTCCTTCATGGTCACGGCCAGATTCTTTCGCTGTTGCAGCGTCAAATCATTGATTCGCTTGTTGTTGTTGCGCGAGATTAGCATAGTTTCGAAGGGCCAGGTGGCCCAGAAGGGTACCACCACCAGCCAGTCGGGATTCTCGATGACAATGCGCTCCTGGCGCTGCAGCTCCCGCTCCACATAGTCGGCCAGCATGGGTCGCTCATTCGTAGCATAGTAGGCACGCAGACGTTCCTGCTTCAGTTGCGGTTCCGTGGGCAGAAACGAGCACGACCAGATCTGGCAGTGCGGATGGGGATTGGAGCAGCCCATGGCGGCGCCCTTGTTCTCGAATATCTGCACCCAGGCGTACTTGGCGCTCAGCTCGTTGAACTGGCTGATCCACCTAGATAGGCGGCGGTGAGATAAAAATTGTTTTTATCATGGGTGGTGCCATAAATCCTCAACACTTACTCGTCGATAACAACGACAATTTCCGCTGCACTCATCGTGGGCAAGGTGAGATTCGATTTGGGATGGAAGCACATCACCCGGCAGTTGCCACGGGCGGGCGCTATTTGGAACAGGGGATCATCGCTGTTGGGCGGCACGGGCACCACCTCCACCAGGGCCGGAAAGTCGTTCTCGAACACATAGGTGCTCTCGTAGGCAGGAGTTTCCTAGATAGATAGATATTAGAATGGGGCTTGGTATATGGGATCGTTACAATGTACAATTCCATTGGGGCGTGTGACTCCGGGGCAAAGGGGATTGGTGGGATCGAACTCGGGCAGCTCGTTCTTCTGCGCCTTCTCCTGCTGACCCGACCAGGGGCGTTGGGTGCGATGCGGGCACACCAGGACCCATTGTCCGGTCAAGGGATTCAGTCGCCGGTGCGGGTGTTCTAAGGGATGTAAATAATTTAATATTAGAATTTTTTTTTTACTAAAAAATTTTTTCTATTGATTTTGAGCCACTTGTTGGTCAGTTTTTTGGTAAACATAGCTATAGTTGCTTGGAAACCCTTAGTAATACAATACAATAATTTAATATTATTTGCATGGGTTTATAAAATTATAGATTTTTTTTAAAATACAAAGTTTAATCTATTGATTTTGAACCACTTGTAGAGCATTATTCTGGTAAACATAGGTATAGTTGCTTGGAAACCCTTAGTAATACAATACAATAATTTAATATTATTGGCAGGGGTTTATAAAATTATAGAATTTTTTTTAAATACAAAGTATAATCTATTGATTTTGAACCACTTGTAGAGCAGTATTCTGGTAAACATAGGTATAGTTGCTTGAAAACCCTTAGTAATACAATCTTTAGTTTTCCTTCCACCTACCTGTAGCCTCTGTTCTAAGGAATGACAATAATTTAATATTTTTTTAAGAGGTTTTTAAAATTATAGATTTTTTTTCAAATACAAAGTTGAATCTATTGATTTTGAACCACTTGTAGAGCAGAATTCTGGTAAACATAGGTATAGTTGCTTGGAAACCCTAAGTAATACAATCTTTTGTTTTCTTTCCACCTACCTGTAGCCACAAACTGCATCGTGTCGAAAGTCTGGCGCTCGTATCACTCCGATCGGATTATGACTACTGTTTACAGTTATAATCGCTGCTCCGCATTCGACCAAATTCACGGGACAAGCGCAATGTCAACCGGCCGCGTTGCGATTACGGTTGCTATTGGGGTATTGCTATTCCTATTCCTATTCCCTATTGCTATTCTGATTCCGAATCCGAATCGGATTCCGATTCCGATTCCAGTGCTCACTCGTACTCGCAGTGCCAAATGTGTGATTTTCCACTTGCATTCCGCTCTTTTCGCTCCACTCCCGCTCTTTTCTCTCGCTCGCTCTGCCGGCGACCACTGTTTAGCTTAGCACGCATTCCGCCTTTTAGTAGAACTGTTTTTTTTTTGTTTTATTCTTTATAAGCTTTATCTCCCACTCAGCTGGGCATGCTGATATGGCTGTGTAGGTGATGAGAGTGCGTCTGTGGGTGTGCGAACTACTTCGCTGGCCCTTAGAGATGGGAAGGGGTCGATAGGAAGCCCATAGAGATGCTTATTTTTTGAATTTATTTAACTGTCAGTTTACTTTTAAAGTTTTTTTTGTTCGTAAAATGTTTTAGCCATTCCAGTTTTCTAGGAATAAACTTCTAAATTAACCTATATGAGAAATTCATGATTTTAAATAAAACTTACTTTAGAAACGAATGATCTTAACCGTTACATACTATCTATAAGATTTTGATAAGTACACTGAAAAGGCAGAAATCCATATCTAATATTACAGTATTGTTCTTGAATCTGTGCATTAATATATATTGCATTTTTACTTTGTACTAAGCATTCTTAGGATACCTCGAAAACCATTTTAAATATGTGTTGAAAAATTTGTTCCTTCGTTTTGTGATTTGATCCAATTGTTTTAGAACACTTTCTAGTAGATTTTCTCTTTGAAATTTCCATATACAAAAGTTAAAACTTCATGTTTTTCAATGTGTTGTTTGAAATATCCATAAACAAATGTTAAAACTTCATGTTTTTCGATTTGTTGTTGAAAAAATCTATAAATCTTTTGTAATTTTAATGTACAATTTGAAGGATCCGGCAATTGTGAACCAAAGACGCATTGGAAGCGGTCGTTTCAATCATTCCAAGTGGGGTTACAACGACGGCGACTACCATTCGTACCACAATGGCAAATCCCAGATGGAGGATCCAAATCCGAAGCATCAGAACAGCAGCAACATGACGGTGCTGCAGTTCTTCGACAACGGGGAGATCAGCAGTCAGCCCCAAGGACGACCGAATACTCCTGTAATGGGGATGTCTAACAATCGCTCCGAGAACGAGACAATGCAGTCGAACGAGTCTAGCGAAGATCTGAGCCGTGCCAACGAAAACTACGTAAAGCGCGTAATGTCAGGATTCCTGGTCGTGTCGAAACCAAAGTCTCGGGACTCCGAGGATAGGCATCATCGGCGCTACAGGAACCAAAACGAGGAGCCGGAGTGGTTCAGCTGTGGACCCACCTCCAGATTGGATACCATTGAGTTGTGCGGCTTTGATGAGGAAGAGGAAAAGATGCTCAAGGAGAGCCACAATCACCATGAAGTGGGCGAAATGGAGAGGCAGGCACCGAAACATAAGGTGTGTGTGATCTAAACTCATTTTACTACAGGACAAATACTTATTTCTACCCATTTTTATTGCCTATTTCCTACAGGTGGACCAAAACAAGTACAAATGGACGCACCCGGAGCCCGTGGGCCGCAATAAGTTCATGCCAAAGCATGATACCAACAATAACCAGAATGTGGAGAACATGAACAAGGTTTTGGCCAACGATCATCAGCTGCTAAAGGAAGACAAACGCTCAGGCAGTGTTCGTTCGTTTCAGTTTGATAAGTTCAATCAAAGCCAGCCGAATTATGAGACTAGCAATTATGTAAATCAACAGCAGCAGCAGCAGCAGCCGCCGCAAGCGCAGCCTCAGCAAATGCAGCAGCCATCAAATGCAAATTCGAGTAATTCTAAATTTATGTCGTTCTTCGCCCGAGAGAGAAACAGCTCGTCGTCTTCGCTGAACGAGTTTTTCAAGCAGGCCATGAACCAGGGTCATGGCAACAATGCGGAGCAGCCCAAACCGCCGGGTCATATGAGCCAAATGCCGTCGGTGGAGCAACTGGAGGCCAAATGGCGTCGCAACTCGCTGACCAATGCTGGCGAGTCGGCCAACAAGCAGACTGATAACTTCCAAAAGCTTATTGGCTCACTCTCGGCGGCTAAGCCACAACCGCAGGTGGCGGGCTACGATGCCATTTCTAACTTCATTATGCAGCAACAACAGTATCAGCAGCAGCAACAGAAGCAGCACGTCATCATCCAGCAGCAGCAGCAACAGACTGCCTTTTTGGCTGGCCTGCAGCTGAAGGCGATCCTCGGAAGGGCCGACACCCAGTTGCTCCTTCTTCGTCTGACTAAAGGTAAGCTGAAATTAGCGCCCTGCGTGATTTGTTTTGTATGTTTATCCCACATAGGGAATACGTTTTTTGTATTGGCTTAACTCTTGGGTTAAATTTGGTGCCACAATTAGTCGGGTGAATCATTCAATTTTTGTTTTATCATAGTATGCCATGAAATTTCTGATTTGTTTAATTTAATTCTATGTGAAATAAATTGAATGTTTTTTTCTAATTAATAGTTAATCTAATAGTTAATTGAATGAATAAATAAATCATTTTTATAAATTTTTTGAATTTGCCAGCTTTTTTTTGTGTTTTCTTTTGAGAACAAAAAGAGGAAAATTATTAACAAATCAATGTTAACTGCTTAGTAAATAAAATTTAGGCAGATTTAATCCCAAAATTATGGCCCTTTCTTCTTCAAAAGAAATTGTCTTTTGAAATATTTTGGAATTCATGTCATTCATTCTATTAAACTCAATATTCAAATTCATTCAATTCTATTAAACTCAAAATTCTAATTAACTCGTTCATATAAAACAATAAATTCAAAATAATTCATTGAATTTATTCATGCAGGGCTCTAGCTGAAATATGACACTTATTTTCAAAATGGACTGTCTTGATAAATCCTTTTTTATTCTTTCGCCCAGGGGAAATATCCAAGCATGGACTACTGGTGCAGTTGGCCAATCCCCGCTTGTCCGACATGGATCGCGAGGCAATCACGGCTGTGCTGCAGTTCACCAACACCCAGCAGCAGCAGCAGCAGCACAAACAGCAGCTGGACATGCTCTCGAGCACGGTTATTGCAAGTCAGCTGCAGAATCTTCACAACCTGGCCATTGTGCAGCAGACACTGGCCGCCAGACAGCAGCCGCAGCTTAATCCACAGTCACAGGCGCCGCAGCAATTGTCTCAGGAAGACTTGCAAGCCCATGCCAATGTCATAATGCGAAATGCAGTGATGAAGCGCAAGATGGAGGAGCAGACCACGAAGTTAATGAACGGCGGGGCCAAGCAACAACACCTGAACCGGGGACAACAACGCCATGGTCGTCAGGATGCCGGCACAAATGCTCTGCTCCAAGCCTTGATCTCGGGCGGTGGCAATAACCAAGCTACTGGCCACCTGATGAACGGACAGCAGCAACAGCAGCAATCTCATTCGAACAATCGACGTTTCTCTGAAAATCAAAATTTTTCATCCTTCGAACCCAGCCAGCCGCACTTTCCAACGCAATATAAACAGCATTACCAACAGTCGCAGCCACAACAGCCTCAGCAGACTCTACCATCCCATATGCGCCATCAGAACAACTCCGGCGGAGGCAATAATTTCAGCAAGTCTCAAATGCAGGCACAATCAGCTATAGCAGCAATGTTGCCCAATGGCGGAGGTAAGTCTCTCAAGAATTTAGTTTAAAAAATCTTTTTAGATAAGACTTAGAACTAAACCAATTATAATTATCAGTCCCTGCAGTCGCATAATTTTTTCTTACAATGTATTCCTATCTAACTGTCTCATAAAGTGTACTTTTTACTGCGTTTCAAACATTTAGGGCAATGCTATAATTAATAATAAGCTTATGCCCTCTTTTCTTAGTATTTATCTTCGGTCTGAGTCAGTCAGTCAAATCAGTCTCATTTCTCGAAAGCAGAGCAAATATGCACTTTAGTGTGCACTTTCTCGTATTATTTGTAAACTGGTTTTTATGATTGCAAACATTGCCCACTTTGTTTGCACGTCATCTGTTGATTCAGACGGATACTTGAACGGCTCTTCAAGGATGCGTTGGATGTAGTATCATATAAGAAAGATAAGTTAAGGCAATAATAAACGTAGGACATTTAGAGGGACTATAAGAACATTTCTATATTTAAAATTTGCTTTTTTTATAGCCCAAGTGTATTATTTACTACTAGTTCCTAGGCTCTCCAAAAATTCCCAAGCTTAGTTAACTTCTTTGTTTGCTCAAAACATAGGCAAAACTTAAATGGCTGAGCAAACTTTAGATTTTCCTGCTGAACAACATCTCAGACCCCTGAGTCATGGGTTCTATTTGCCGTTGACAAGCGATTACCCATCGATCTCATCTCCCCCTTTGGATATTGCTAGTGTTACGTACGTGGGACATTCCCAGAGTCGGAAGGTATTTTGCATCTCTCGCTTGATTGCTGGCTCTTGCTTTCAATTGTTCAAGGTACGCCTGAGGCGGGGCATAAAATATAAAAACAAACATTTAACGACAGTCCCATCCCAGCTTTATCAGCCAGCGGAATGTTGTGGATTATATGTAGACGGGAGCTCGGCGAGGGGGACTTCATCGCCACGCACGATTACTGAAAGAGGGTCAAGAGCATAGCTTAGGTTCTCTTTGAAGATTCAGGGGGATGTGTTGCCATATGAGGTAACAGAAACCGGAAAGAAAGCTATCCAGTTTAATATTCAAAAACACCGACATTCATAACTTTCGATTAATTTAAAAAGCGGGAGCATCAAGTCTGATTTGTTTGTAATTTTATTGCATATTTAAAGATAAAACCGCCTGTTTAGGCTTAGTTCTGGGTGGTGGTGGGAGTGTGGACTTTTCCGGCAAACAGTATGTTCCCGGTGGACTCCTCCTCGATGAAGAACACAAACGGCCGGTTCACGTTGAATTCCTCGATGGTGGTGCTGCCGCCGAATTTGTTCTCGATCTCCACAACCGTAGCGGCATACGCCTCCGTTCCCTTTTCGTTCACATTGATTCCGGCCTTCTGCAGGATGTTGGACACCTTCACCTTGCCGGCCACATCGGCTCCGCGGGTCAATCCCGGCAGGGAGGCGCTATCCTCGAAGATTTCCCGTACGCCCAGACTGCGCAGAGTCTCCTTGAGGTTCTGCTGGTAGTCAAAATGGAACTTGGGCAGCGTCACCTTCACTTTCACCTCCTCCATGGCCCACTGGGCGCCCTTGAGCTCGTCGTTCTCCAGATTCTTGACCAGATCATGGATGCCATCCAGAGCATAGGGCAGCAGGACGAACAGGGAGTTCTTGCCCTTGTAGGGCAGCCGCAGGATCTGTGCCTTCAGCTTGTCCGAGTTGGTGTAGTAGAAGTAGTCGGTCTGCTCCATGTACTCGGCCCGCGACTGATCGTCCTTGCTGCGGAAGAAGGGTCCCTGGAAGGTGGTGGCGAACTGGCGGCGCCACAGGCCATTGAAGTAGATCAGATTGGTCAGCAGCATGACGCTGCTGCGCACATTGTCCGGGGCAACCAGTTGCTGCAGCCTGCCCTGTGTGATATTGGCGGCCCAGGCATTGATGGCATCTGCCGCCGCCTCCGGATTGGTGAAGTCCAGAGCCTCCACTTCGCTGTCGTAGAAATGCTTCAGTGTGGCGCTGAACTTTTGCTGGGTTTCGATAAAACTATCCGTAAAAAGCTTGGTGCGCACACTCAGTGTTTCGTGGAGTTGGTTCTCCTTCTTGAAAGAGTTCAGGGTTTTGCGGTAGAACTCGCGGACATTATTTTGCGACCGAATGTCCGTCTGCGTGTTGGCCAGCTCCACTTGGGTCTGGGTTCCGGCTCCGGCTGCCTCGGCCAGCAGGGCCAGAACCAGTTTGACCGAGAACGGCGAGATGATCACATTCTTGGCGGCCGTCTCGTTTTGCAGCACCGTTTTGAGCAGGTGCCAGGAGAAGGGATCATGCGAGTCGCTCCTGAAGGGCACAAAGGTGTCTATGTCGTCGTAGATGCCGCCTGCTGCACTGGAGGGCAGGACCGGAGCTCCGCTGGGAAGCTTGTCCGTGCGGGTCTCAAAAACGCCCTGGGGCGTTGTGGTCGTCGGTATGGAATTGCCGTTGCCGGTGGCAAAGGTGGCGCTTAAAAGCAGCGACACCAGCGGCAGCATCACTGCCAAATTTCCGCCCATCTTTGTCATATTTCTTGCTGCTGCTGCTTCGTCTCGATCTTCTTCTTGTGGCTTTTGCTATCCGCTTCTTATTCGCAAGCAGCGAAACAACTGTTAAATGCGGGGGGGCGAGAGGCGAGGGAGCGCCGGAGGAGCAAGCGATAACCGTTTGACGCGCCGTTCCAACTGAGAGTGACGTGCGCGCTGAGCGGGCAGAGCGTTTTAAGAACCAGCTTCAAGCCTCTCTCCGCTGCTGCTGCGCCGCCGAGGTCGGCTTTGGCGTCGCTGTGGCTGCGCATGTGTGTGGTTTTTGTTGGGACTCCCAAAGTGAAGACTCACGGCCTACGTCATTATCCTCTGGCGAAGACGATAATGCCAAAGAGGAGTAAATAAAGCAAGTGGAATGGCACTGATAACATTTTTAGGTGCTTAAATGATTATGTTTCTTTAAAAACATTTAACAAAATTTGGAAAAAAACAAAAGTTATTAAGGATTTCTGTTATTAAAATTTAAAACTGCATTTAGCTAACATTTTTTCAAATCCAAATTTAGTTTTTTACTACCTATAAATTATACATTCATTCAACTATTTTAGTAAATTTTAGTCAAACAATTCATACAAATTCTTAAAAAGAAATGAACATAAATATGTACTTGTATTTCCCCCATTTCCTGTATTTTTGTTAGAAATATTACCCAATCACCTTAAAAGGGAAGTTGCAAATGCTTTTTCTAAAATGACGTCACAGATTCAGTTGCAGTTATAAATAGGTTTTAATTAAAATTTGAATTTTAAATAAGCTTTAATTAAGCCGGGTAAAGTCTGGCAACACTGCCAAATGACCAGTGTTGCTAAGCGAGAGTTGCCAACAGCTGATCCACACCAAAATCTCATGGTGCGTTGATGTAACAGCAGCCGGCAATAGGAACTAGTGCATTTAATATCAAATAGTAAATAAATAGCTCGACTGAACGCACATGCCATGCAAATTCGTCGTCCCAAAGGTGTCACAGTTCCGCAGTTGATGGTGGTCACGGCAATTGGGGTGCTAGGCGGTATTTACATTTGGCAGCCACTGATTTTGAAGTACAAGGGCGAAAAGAAAACCGATTCAGAACCAAAAGCACCGGCAGCTGAAAAGTTAGAATATCCTTTTGATGATTTTTTGACAGCTAAATTAACATAATCTATTTTCTTCACACCCCCAGATGAGTTTCATTAACGGTCTCAAAAGATTCGCCACAACGACTGTCGGTTTGATGGCCATAGGCATCGGATCCACGGTCCTCATCTACACCACCCATCGTTTTGTCATCAAGCCCCATCTGCTCCAGAAACGCCGCCTGGAAGCCGAGGCCTGTGCGGAGTACATCTTCCAGCAGGAGGCCCACTCGAGACCCAAGCAGCGCGACTATTGAGCGAAGGATGCCAGCGATTCTACGGACATCTTTACAACATTTACCTCTAGCCTAGTGATTAGTTACCAAATTTCAACGCTGTAATCCCATGGTGAACAATGGAATTTTACTTTCATACCTTCAGTTTGGGTGGAGAGACCCCAAGTTTCTTATGTTCATTTTAGAGTAAAACAACGCCTATGTTAAATCCAATGGAATTTTTATGGAAGCAATATGAATTGAATAAATAATGAAAAGCACATTTGGTTTGAGTAAAAGACTAGACACAGATATACATTAAAAAAAATATAAACCCTAAACTCTTCAACGAATTCCCTTAAACAGGCTCAAGGAGCTGCAATTGTCCTTGGCCTTTTGCTCCTGTTTTCGCAGTATGGCCTTCTGTTTGTGGGTGGGAAAGAAGTTCCACAGTGAAAAGGTGTCATCCAGGCCGCCGGTGGCAATGTTCGTTCCATCTGGATTCCACATCAGGAACAAGGTGCCGCGATCCTGGTGGGACATCAGGTCCACAACTCGATTCAACGAGGCCAGGACCAAGATTTCGCAGATGGCAAAGTCCGATTCATCTGTAAGATATGAAGAGAAACATTACTTCGAGTGGTGAACCAGGTGTTTAGCTTACTAAAGAGCTCACCACGTCGAATAACGTTGACCAGCAACTCTCCCGTGATCTTGCTAAAAGTTATTGTCTTTATAACTATCCTGTCGTCCCTGCGCCTGTAAGAGGCCACAAATTGCCGCCGCGGTATGTTGAAGATGAAAACGCAGGCAGGACTACGCTCCGCTGTGGAGTTTAATTATTTTATTATTATGTATATTCCTCTTAGCTACCATAACCTACACAGAAAAAATAACCGATATGAAATAGGGTTATTTCTACCTTATTTCATATCAATAAAAAGCTGATATGACTAATGTCAAATTTAAGATTCAATCATATCAACATGATATTTTATCATATCATAAAAAATACCAAATTTAGTATTTTTTGAGCAAATAATATCAAAATAATATGAATAAATTGATCTTTGAAAAATATTTTTTCTGTGTATGTACTAACCAACAGCTAAATCCTCGCCGGTCCAGGGATGCCAGTCGAAGAGTATGGATTTGCCGCCCAGCTTCAGCAGGCGAACCTTCAGCACGGCGTCAAAGATAAAGATGGTACCATCCGTATCGCTAGACGCGAAATACTTTCGCGTGGGATCGAACTTGATTTTGTTCACCTTGTGGCGGTGCTCGCGCAAATGGTTCAGAGTCCGCAGCTTGGGCATGGCCAGCACGACGATGATGCCGCACTGGGTGCCACAGGTGAGCTCCTTGCCATCGTGCGACCACTCAATGCAACTTACGTAGCCCCAGGAACTAAAGATTAGCTTGCGATAGGAGACCAGGAACTCCATGGTCGATCTTACCTCCCAGAGGTCCAGGACTTGGGGTGAAAAAAAAGGATTATAAGGGGTTAACTGGGTTTTTAAGGACAACTTCTATACCTGGGTAATTCCTATCCATGCAGGCGATGGCCAGGTACTTGCCATCTGGCGAGTATTTCAGGGCAGTGGGCGACTCAACGCTGAAGAGCATGGTGCTCTCGTCCAGGTTGCGCCACAGCATGATGTCCTGGCCGGAGGACATGGCCACCATGCCGCCGGAGGACCAGTCCATCATGTTGTAGTCGACGGGACTGCAGATGCCGGGCATCTCATGGGTGGCATTCTGGATGGCATGTGGACGCGCCCGGGGATTACATGGCCAGTCGGAGTCCGCGGAGTCACTGTCGCCAACCGTGGATCGCGTTCCCTGTAGACTGCAGAACTGAAGCAGCCGGCGCTCCTGGATCCCGAAGGTCCTGTTAATGTTGGCTATAAAGCCGCTCTGACGCCAATAACTAGCCGTCAAAGTCTCACCCTGAACGTCGTTAGGAAAACTTAAATTGTAATACTAGAAATAGGTTCTCACCGTTTCCAGAATGTCCCGCTCTTCCCGCTTGCCAATGTACTTAAGGTTGAATTCAATACTGTCCCGATTAAAACGCTTGGGTATAAACCTTTCACCCACATAAGACACCTCCTGGCCCTTGCTTATATCACTCTAGTTGAAAAAGAAACTGCATTTAGGTTGTCCAACTACGAAGAACTTAGTATTTCACCTTGTAGACCGCCTCCTGCTTCCAATTTTTGCGACGCACCTTCTTGAAAGGAGTCAAGGACTTTTTGTCCAGCTTGGAACTTTTATTTGGACTGTCACAAACACTCATCTCGACGAACATTGAGATCTTTCTGTCTCGTACACGCCATTTTAGAGTGACATTCGAAAGAGAGAGGTTTGTTTGCTAGGTCTCGAGAGAGGTATTACAGTTATAGGAACAGTAAACTTTGGATATATTCAACTTTGCCTAATGCATGTACATAACTTTCGAGGTTAAATAGGAAAAGTATTAATACTTATTATAGTATTTTCAAACAAGAGAGAACGCTATAGTCGGGTTGGTGTCCCGACTATCTAATACCCGTCACTCAGCTAAAGGGAGTGCGAACGCTGTACTCGGGTTGGTGTCCCAACTAATAATCGTAACTCAGCTAAAGGGAGTGCGAGGGAGATAGATATATAAAGAACTTTGATTGCGTATAACTTTTTAATGAATGGTCCGATTTGAAAAATGTCTTCTACATTTCGATAGGTATAAATATACACATCAAAATTGCATTTATACTTCTCTGAAATCTTTAAAGATGTGGGCGCAGGACACATTTTAAAATCGTTAGTGGGCGATTATGGGCGTTAGAGGGGGCGTGGCGCTCGCTGAAATAAACTTGCGCTGCGTAGGAAGCACAAGAATATGTGTGGGAAATCTCAACCTTCTAGCTTCTGTAGTTTCCGAGATCTCAGTGTTCATACAGACGGACATGGCTAGATCGACCAGTGACCCTGATCAGTGATCAAGAATATATATACTTTATGGGGTCGGAAACGCTTTCTTCTAGCTGTTACATACTTTTGCACGAATGCAATATACCCTTTTACTCTACGAGAAACGGGTATAAATAGCTCCTTAAGACCTTGTCATACTTATAGAAATCTTTTTCAGTACAATTAACATGTTAACTTAACTCGTTTATTTGTATTCTTGAAATCAGTTAGTTAATACCAATAGACATGGGTAAACCTGATTATACGATACATATACTAACCGAAATCTATACTATACTTAACAAAATTAGTTCTTATGAAGATGAACTAGTGGAACGTCTTAGAGGCGTCGTCCACTTGTTGCCGCAGGACGGGCAGATATCGCGGCGCTGCAGGTAGGTGTGGATGCACTCCCGATGGAACTGGATGCTGCACGATCCGCAGCGGATGTCCCACAGCACCAGGCACTTGCAGAGCATGCAGTTCTTGATGTGCTCCCCGTGATTGGTGGTCAGGTAGAAGCTCAACTCGACGAGGCTGCGCGGCCCCAGGTAGATGCTCTCGTCCAGCTCCATGAAGTAGCCCATTTGGGTCCACTTCTGCAGCAGTTCCTGCATGCGGCTCTTCTTCAGCGGCTTCGAGTTGCCCTGCAGGTTGTAGGCCGCATTCCAGGCGATGTGGCAGTCCTCCTCGGAGGCAATCTTGTCCAGCAGCCTGGAGAAGTACTGGCATTCCTCGGCCGACAGTCCCGTGTTGGCCACGTTGTCGGGCGTGGGATCCGTCTTGGCGAACACCAGATACTCCTCGCTCTTAACTGGATACTTGATGAAGACGAGCGTCAGTCCCAAGTCGCTGATGGTGTCGTTTATTTCGCTCACGAGTGCCTTCACGGCCTCCTTGCTGGAGGGTTTCGGGACCTTGTGGTGGGCGCACAGCGGGCCCAGAATATTATCGATCAGTTCGAAGCTCAGGTAACTGTGGTTCTTGCAGGCGCGGAGGAAGCCGCGCTTGACCACCTCCATGATGAGTATCGTAGGTCAGTGATTATATCAATTTTAAAGCGATTCCAAAATCTCCAATAATAAAAAATGCGCGCCGTCACAGTGTGCCCAATGCAGCAGGGCCTTAAAATACCTACATACGAAGTTTGGTCATACTGCAGCGCAATATTTTTTAAATTCAATGTTTTAGAAAACTTGAAGTTTTTTCCGATTTAAACGCTATTTTATAAAAGCATGATCATTTAAAAGACATTAAAAAAATTAGCCTTAAATACAAAATAATCGTATTAATTTGGTGACACTGCACCGCAATATTTTTAAAATTCAATGTTTTCAAAAATTGTAAGTTTTTTCCGATTTGAAATCAATTTTTAAGCCATTTAAAAAATTTGAATTAAATACGAAATAATTGTATTAATTTAGTGACACTGCTTCGGCATATTTGTAAAATACGGCGTTTTCAAAAATTTCATTACGGGTGGTAGTTGAAGTATTTAACGGAACCAAATCGATTTTAAACAATTAAACAAGAAGTAAACTCCAATTCTTGTTTCTAAAATAAAACAATTCGGCACATTTGTTTTTTATTTTATTTTGTTGAGACTTAAAAATTAACAGCACAACAATTAATATCTTCAGAGAGCTTCGCTTTGATTAAAATACAGCGTATGTATGTAGTAAGAAATGGTCTTAGGTAATATGGGAACAAATTAATAGATCAGCAAATGGATCGAAATTTAAACGTTAGAACTAAACCGAATATACATATTTAGCTCAGATTTCAAAACGATATATTTACACTAACTTCTTAAAACGAAAAAGCTATAATTTTTTATGTTGTGTAAAATACATCAAAAAGTAAATAAGATTATTTCTGCCTTGGCTTTTATAACTTTTTTCCATAAAATCCTAAGAGTCTGATTCTCGTCGACACCGGACTTTGAACATGCTCCAGAATCTCCATCTGAATATAAATTTGTTTTGTGGTTTTAGGCGAATATTTTTAAATGTTTGCATATATTGCGATGACGAATAAATAAGAAAAAGAAAATATGTCTATAAGTATTCGTATAAATTTTCACTAGGCCATTTAGTTAGGCGTATTTATATATTTTGGCAAAACTAAGAAAATGGCAAAGACGCAAGAGTAGAAAAATTAAAATAAAAGAGGCTTCATATGCATGTAATATATCGTGTTTTAAGGTATGGTATTCGTGTGTGTCACCTTGATGAAAGGTAGCTTCAGTGCCCTTACGGAATTTAAATCGTTGCACAAGAACTTTTGAATTAATTGATAAGCTTGATATTTAATTTATAACTAGAGTTCCGAATCACATATCGTAAACAAGGAGAAACTAAGGAGTAATAATCTAATTTGTACAGTTTTCACATCATATTCCATTTTAAATGAGACCAATTAAAATAAATAACAAAAGAAACAGAAAAATTAATAAAACTTATAAGTAAACATTTCGATGCTCGCCTCCAACCTAAAAGAAATAATAATAATTTTTAGAAGAAAATCAAATAAATAAATATAAAATTTATTTAATAAGTGAATTTATGGTTATTTTTAAGTACGTATTTATGTACAAAAGGCGATAAGGAAATGAGGAAATCAACTGCAATTTAATTTGTACTTACATGGTTAGTCGCGTGTTAGAATCTAAGAAATTAGATTATGAGGAAAAATACAGAAATTAAAAGTGAACAATACAAACGAACATTCTTAACTGCTGTGCTTTAAGAAGCATTTGTTAATCTGTTAATCAATTCACTGACTGAACTAACTGACTCTGGGACTTAGTTTTTCATGTCTGGGTCTCCGTCTGTGCTTCGTTTACAACATTTGATTTACCAAGGAAAAGTAGACAAAAACAAACAAAAATATTATAAATAGTAAATAAATCAAATACATAAGAAACGGGCTCGATCTCTTGGTTCTTCCACAGAAATGATTACATGAAATTATTAGTAACCAGGCTGAGTTCATTTGCAAGGTGATGATTGGCTTCGTTCAATTGAACAGACTTTTTTTTGGGCATTTACCAATTGATAAAATTTTTGATATATTTGTTTTTTAGATGAATGCAGTTTTTCATTGGTTGTTGTAGTTGTTGTTGTTGTTGTTAGAGCAACCAAAGTTAAATTGATAAATAGTCCGCATGAGTTTGTTAGATGATTGATTGGTCGAAGGAAAGACAGAAAGAAAGAAAGAAAGATGCCGCAGAAATGAATAAATAAATTAATATCATCGCTGAGAGAGTAGTTACATTTCGATTATATAGTATATTTGGTAAGCATGCATTAGGTAGTAGTTAACAGTCAAATCAATATTACATAGGTGTTACAATCGTAGACTAGAAATCGCTTGCCGCCGCACAAACTTAAACAATTAATCAACAATATTGAAGGTGGGTGCAAATTAATAGCCTCCTCCTTTCCTCTTGCACCACAAAATCAACATATAAATTATACAAAAACAGAATATCGCTAAACAAAAATCACATTTTCATGGTTGTTAAGTATTTAAATAACAATATGTCTACTTTGCCAAAGTATCTATGGTGTAGATGCTTTCGGTTCTTGTTTTTTGGTTTCTGGTTTAGTTGAGGTTTTTCGTTTCGTGTGTTAATGGCCAGCTTGCTACGCCTAGGATTAGTCTTTGGTGGTTGGGGTGCTTCGCTCATTCGGTTATTCAATATTTCGGTAGCTAGCGAGCAGATGGTGATTATCGCCGGTGTACTTGATACTTACGCGACTCAGAGAGTTCCGGCGCCCCACAGCCGGTCCCGTTCCGGGTCCAACATCCTGGCTGAGACCATTCCCGGTATCATTGTCTATGCAGATATCCGAGTCCGAGTCCACGCGCCTAAATTCGCTACCATCCTGAAAGGAATTTCAGTTGGTTATTATCCTTTTTCTCCTGTTTAGTGCAGCATTCAACTCACTTGAGTTAACTGCTGTGTGGTGGTGAGCAGTCTGGCAATGGGATTGCAGCAAACGGGCAGCGTCTCCAGCAGAGTGGGTCGCGAGTGCGTCAGCAAGGGCTTCATGTACCTAGGGATACGGTATCAGTCTCTAAGTGAAATTCAAATCTTTATAGTTTACTGCCACTCACTTGGTATCAAAGTTCCCCCAGATCCTAGCCAGTATGGCCTTCTCGTGACTGTTGCGACGACGTCCACCGCCCAAACTGCCATTCGGTCCATCCGCTGGCGTATCCAAGTTGGACTCCGTTCCACCGGACAAACGCAACTTGCCGCGACCTCCGCCGGCGCTTTCCACATCCTGTAAATAACCGTCAGACTAACACAGAGTTCAATTAAATGATATTAGCTCTACTTTCAATGCGGGTGAACAAAAGAAAAATGCACAAAAATTAGAAATTCAAAATATTTGCTTATAAAAAAGGGCCTGTCAACGTTTGGATAATAAATATGCTAGAGGCTAGATAAAATTATAAATTCAATTTAAACAAAACGGACATGTATTGAATGATCATTGCCAAAAACCTACCGTCTGCGGGTGTGAATTGTCCATTGAATTGTAAACCTTTTTTTGAGCAGATGGTTTAATGTTGTGAGGTGCGTAGAAATGTATAAGTAACAAAAATCATGAGTTAAAAATTATTCTTTCAAAAGAATGTAAGAGAGAAGTTGTAATTTAATCAATGCATTTGCAATTATGGCTTAAAGATCTTTAGACATTAAATATATGTACTAAATAGATAATCCTCTACTGTTCACAAACATTTTTCAAAATACTTTCTAAAAGCACGTACATATGTACGTGATATTTGTGTACTCACACTGTGCACTTGGTAATTATTTAATTGTTCAGTCTCATCGTCAACGCCAACACTGCAATTAAGGGAGATTTTTGATAATAAACGCGGAAGCATTTAAATGTACGGCATGTACTCACGGTATTTTCAACCAATTTAACAGAAAATTGGCTGCCCCACCTTGGATTACGACCGTAAAGATGACAATCAGCGATGTGGCGGTCAACATAGTTTGTCGCGCATCCGACACTGTATTTCGGATGGCCAAGGCAAAGGACATGGCGCCACGAAGTCCTATTAGAAATTAAACTCATTACAAAGAGTCCCTTTTTAGTAGCAATTAAAGACTTGCCAGCAAAGAACAGCATGTGCTGGAAGTTTGAGGAGATTTTAGGCTTCCGCTTGATGTTCAGCAGCCAGGATAAAGGATACACATTCACGGCACGTCCTATAGCGGCGCAGATCTGCGAAAGTAAAATATTTTTTAGCCTTGGGATTTTCAATAATATAGAAATAAACTTACGAAAGCTGTTATGATAAATCCCGCGTCGAAATGATGCTTGGGAAAGGTGAACATCGAAACGCCAATATAGGAAAATATAAAGTTCTCGGCCAAAAAGTTAAGCAGCTCGAAGATCTGTTTAGTTCTTTGCCGCGAATCCTCCGACAGGTTGTTGTAGGTGTAGTGGGCCTGGCAGATGCCGCAGAAGAGCACGGCCACCACGCCAGTGAGTTCGGTGGCCTCGGCCAGCAGGAAGGTGCTGTAGCTCATTAGCACGAAGAGCGCCGACTCTAGAAGGGGAAAGTCGCGAACCCGCGTGAATTTGGTCATGTGTGGCAGGAGTTAAGGAAGTTATCGATCTAGCTATTGTACTAAAGTTAATATTATAGAGTAAAGGCATATTTGAAAAGGATATCAATGCTGTCAAACAGCCCATGGCGGCGCCAATCATCAGGGACAGCAGAAAGATGGAGAAAAAGTCACTTAACGAGCGCAGAAAAGCTGTAGTTTCGAATTCCCCTGTATTAGAGTAATGTTCACCATAGTTTTGTATTGCTCTGCAAATAAATAAGCACATATTACTTAAAATTATTTAAAATAAATCAGAAAACCCTTACCCGCTAAGGACAATGGCCACGGCATCGTTGAGCACAGATTCGCCCAAGACTAGCGCATATAGGTTAACGTCAACTCGAAGATCGTTGAATATGGCTAGAATGGTGAGCGGATCTGTGGGCGATATCAGGGCTCCAAAGTAAAGAGTGTCCAGGAATGTGAAACTGCTGCTCAAGTACTTTGGCATCAGTTTCACACAACCGTACATGAAGCCGCCGATAAGAAAGGCCGACAAGGTAGTGCCCACAATGGCGAACGTGAGGATGGCACCCAGATTGCGGAAAAAGTATTTCTGCGAAGAAGAAAACCAATCCAGTAAATTGTTTACAAAATTCAGAGCAATAAGCAAACCTTTTTCAAGCTGTAACCCGCGTAAAATATTATAGGCGGTAGTAAAATGTTGAAAAACACCTCTGGATCAAAAGTTGCCTTCAGATCGATTTCATTCTCATCCACATCGTGGACCTGACCACGAAATACATAGGCGTATGTCTTGATGCCCTCCGGTAATTTGGTTCCATTCGTCTGGTTAACGGGGTACTAAAACAAAGACAAGAATTATATTAACCCCGGCATTGTTCTGTCATTTAATGACTTACCTTAAACCAGAGGGTATCGGGCGGCAACTTATCGGTGTACGTCGGAACACCTTGCGGCTCCACCTGCATGTGGACAAGGGTGGCGGAGGTTCCCGCATACCGAATAATTGCTCCAACAATTAAGCCTGAGAGAGGATAAGGAAATAAAGATAAAACATCTATTTGGTTTGGCTTTTAATTAAGATTTTAAATGAATTTTTAAAAATTAGTATAGGTAATTAGTAATAATATTAAAATGCAGTTCCATGTCTTTAAAAACAGAAAACAATTGCGAATATATTTGTTAAAAAAAATTCAACATAACAAATTTTTGTAGTCAATAAAATAATATTATTATTATTAGAAATTAGTAATAACATTAGAACGCAGTTTCATGTCTTTAAAAACAAAAAATAATTGTGAATATCGTAGTTTAAGAAAAACTCAATATAACAAAATTTTTTTAGTCAATATAGTATTAATATTGGAACAATCATATAAAAATAAATGAAAACATGATGGTAAGTAAAAACAAGTGTTGCCTTGAGGTCACTTCAGATTATATTATTTATTTTAAAAGTTTTTTTTTTTAAGAAAACAGCACATGTCCAATGTCTGGCCTGACCTATCGCAAAAGCGAAAGTGTGACTAATAGAACCGAACCGATAAGAAATATGCTTAGTCAAACGTTATCAGAGAAAAACAAACAGAGTGATTTAGGGTGTTCTTTATCTTGCTTGATTTGAAAATTGTTTTATTTCCCGTGTATTGTAATGAACACAACATCTTGGGAATTTATCAATCGAGCTGGGCCATAACAAAAAGCTTTCACCCGCTCTGTTGGGGAATGCTAAATAATCATTCCCAATTTACGCCCAGGCCCGGGGTTTCATCAATGCCCAGCCCAACCTGTTTTATTGAATTGTTTCATTAGCTTCAATTAGTTGAAAGAAATCTTGTTTGCTCTTTTATTGCTGCACACATATGCCGCAGTACTTAATGTATATGAAAATGTTAGAATAACAAAGTACTCGGCAGGTTTGCGCGATCATGAAAGAGCAGTGAAAATGTATTTTGACGGAAAACCCCAATGATAATGGCTGACTAAGCACGACAAGGTCTCGTGTACAATATCTTTGCTGCAATGGATTCCGTTGTCGTTGCGTGCAGGTTCTTCTATGTTTATTTAGATTACTTTGGCTTTTACTGCCTCCCAAATGCTCGAACGTAATGTCACGGCTGGCGTGCACAAAAGGGTAATTCCGAATATGGGACAACAAAGAGGTGACAATGAAAATGACGGGGTCTACAAAACGACGGGCAGGTGACCGATAATCAAGAGCTTTGAGTTCTAGGTATTGCAGGAAAAAGGTATTTTGAATAACAAAAGCTATCTTCAAGTTATATACATTGTATATAGTAAAAAATATATTAAATTCTTGTATATCTTAAAGGCACAGAAAAAAAAAATGGTAATGGTCAATTTGATATTTTTTAAAGATCAAGTTATTCATATCATTTTGATATGAAAAAAATTATGTTAATCTAATTTTATATTATTTGCTCAAAAAATACTAAATTTTGTATTTTTATGATATGATAAAATATCATGATTGAATCTTTAATTTTGACATAAGTCATATCGCCTTTTTATTGATATGAAATAAGGTAGAAATAAACCTATTTCATATCGGATTTTGTGGGGTAATATTAGAAAAAGGTAATCATTAGTTACACATTAAATATTATTAGAATTCAATTTTTCCCTCAGTGCAGCTATGAATAGAAAGATGTGACGATTGAAAGATGAGATCTATAAAAGCTTCATTCAGATAACTTTAAAATATGGAGACTAGACAAACGGAAATGCCAACATATTGTACATTGTAGATACATATTATCATCTTGTATATACAAATCTAAACTTTATGAGCCCGGAGATGTAATGATGACTTTTCATGACACCTTCTGAGACCCTAAGAATCCAACATACCGTAAATGACGGCCAGTCCGGTCTCGTGGAGCCAGGAGACGCGATGGTGCTTGAACAGCCATATGGTGAGGACCGTGAGGGCCAGCAGGAACACGAAGACGAGCAGATCCAGGCTCTGGATGCGATGGTTCAGCGTGGCCTTGGCGTCCAGGGCGATATCCGTGTCCGTGGCCTCGCATCCGGAGGTCAGTAGGCCCAGAATCACTGTGGCCAGGAGGAGGAGAACGCTGCTCCGGCTAACGGCTGCTTCCTTCATCCTGCTGGGCGATGTCATCTCTACTTCCGCGTCCACATCGCAGTGGGACATAGTTTCTGGTGATTCAGCCTGCACCCGCAGCCGAAATCGATTTTCGCGTTACGACGTCGCTGTAATTGATTCGCGCACCCAGGAGCGGAGCCCTGAGGGTTTGGGGGTGGTGGTGGCTCTGGGAGCAGGACGACCACGCTCAGGCGGCGTCGGATGAGTTCTTGACCTCCGCTCGGTTGGTTATTTGATGCACAGCCGTTATGTAAAATATATTGGTTCAAAAAGAGCTTTAACCATTTTTTTCTGCACTGCACTCGGTATAAAAAAAACAGTCAGTTCATATGGAAACAACCGTATGGAACAGTGAGACCGTTCGCGACTTGCGGGGAAATGCCAGCGCCGCTTTTGAACAGGAGCGGACTGGGAATCCAAGGGGTGTAACGGTTTATTTAGGGCTCAAAAACTTTAAATTTGTATGATTGGTTACTATTTAAAAAGTTGTTTGTTTTCAACTTGAATAGTAGTATAGTATTTAATTTTACTTTACTCTAATTTCATTTATTTTGTTATTTGACATACAAATGTATATTTTTTCAAATTGCAAAAAAAGCAAATGCTTTGGGAGGATCGCCTTGCGAGGATTGTGTCCGCAACTGGGATCCCTTCGTCACCGGTTCGCGGAATGCGGCAGGAAGCAACTGGAGTCCGGACACTGCTCGGGCACCATGGCAGACGGTAACCACAACCAGCTGCAATACTCGTAATCCCGATCCTAATCCTAATCTCAAGTGGCAAAGAAAATCCGGGAGTACATCGGGGTGGAGGCTGGCTACCACGCCATCCCCAAGAGCCGGGAAGGGCTGCTCAAGTTCCAGCCAAAGCTGAGCGACTTGCCGAACCGCTCCATGACGGACTCGCAGACGAGCGCCAATGTGCTCCTGGAATCCGATGCTCTGCTGAGGCAACGCTTCGCTTACGCCGGCGGCCTGCTGCGCATGGGCAGGATGATGGAGGAACTCGACCTTCTCGCCGGTAAGGTAAACTGCACCCAAAAAAAATCGAAATGAATCGTAGGTCAATTTTACCTTATTTAAGATCAATTTTAATTTGACCTGGCCTCTGGTAAATTTGACCTGGTCGAAAAGGGTATTTCATGTAAAAACGACTTGAAATTTACATGGCCATATCGATTTTACAATTCTGATCCCAATCCCTGTTCTTATTAAGATCTTTTCCCCTGCAGTGTGGATCTGCCATCGGCATGTCCTTCTGCCGAAGCTACCGAAAGGCGTTCCATTGCCCTACACTTTCGTCACCCTGCTGGTGGACCACGGGCACTTCCTGGTCGAGAAGTTCAGGCCGGATGTGGACGTCTCCCTGTCGGGACACGTTTCGTGGACGGGCGATAGCTCCATGGAGATCTCGGCATATGTGCGGCAAAGTGGAATGCTGCTGGCGAAGGCCATTTTTGTGATTGCCGCCCGCGATGCCACCAATAGTGGCCCGGCCCCAGTGAATCCTCTAGTGCCGGCCAACGAACTGGAGGAATGCCTCCACCAGGAGGCCCTGGAGCGGCACAAGCTAAGGGCGGGTAAATCGCCCCTTTTGGAGGACAAACGAAAGCCTTCGAGGGAGGAGGAGCAGATCATGTATGAGTTGTTCACTCGAACCAAGGGCATCGAGGGTCCCACACCCACGGATATGACCACTCTGCCTCCGGATTGCCGCTGGATGTCCAAGTGGCATCGCCGGACCCTGCTGCACTCCTTCCCGGAGCACCGCAACGAATCGAACACCATTTTCGGTGGCTTCATCATCCGCAACGCCATCGAGTTGGCCTACATGACGGCCAGCCTCTTCGCCAACGAGTACTCGATGATCCGTTTCATATCGGACATCACCTTCACCCATTCGATCCCCGTCCACAGCTATATAAACCTGAAGGCCTACGTGGTCTACACCCAGGACAATTACGTCCAGCTGATGACTGTGGTGGACGCCATCCATGGCAATGACTTTACGCAGTTTCCCTGCAACACGCTGCATTTGACCTATTTGTGCAGCCACAAGGTTCCGGAGGTCCTGCCAAAAAGTTATTACGAGGCCTTATGGTATTTGACAGGGCGTCGCTACTTCAATCGCTTCCTCGAATCAGTAGGTCGAGACATGGAGGGCAGTGCATCAAGTCCTTCGGGAAAGACCGATGGAGCAGGTTAAAGCCTTACGATAAGGAGTTATCAGGGATTAATAAAGCAACAGTTTTTCAAAAAGAACATATAAAGACATTTCAATACGACTGTATAACTAGTCTCTCGTGATTAAAGCTGTCTAGAAAACCACTTCTTTACTTTCCAGATCGTTCTTTATCCTATATCGGTTATGGAAACGAATTTGTTAGTTTTATTTTAGTTCCTATTAATATGATTAAAGTAAAATATAGTTGAAAAATATTTTATAAAATTTTTAATGAACATTTTTTCATTATCATTATTAATGGTAATGAACAAAATATCATTGGCATTACTTTCTCTCAAAAGTAATGAAATATTTTTCACTAGCATTACTTTTCTCAAAAGCAGGGACCGTAACAGTTATAAGTTTTACTTTAAAAGTCATCGATTAATCGTTATTCAGCACCTTTTATTTATAAGTCATGACGTAACTGTTATTTCAGACTTTTAAAATAAAAGTCAGAAAATAACAGTTATTTTTTGACCGAAAAAATAAAAGTCCTCCGTAACTTTTATTCATGACTTTTATAATAAAAGTCTAAAAATAACTGTTATTTTTAGACTGAAAAAATAAAAGTCAAGATAACTCTTACGAAAAGACTTATAGTAAAAAAATCATTAAATAACTTTTATTTGGTGATCGAAAATATATAAGTCTTAAATATCTGTTGCTCAATTGGAATTGGAATTTTAAAGGTTGCAATTTGTACTTATACACATGAATTCTTCAACATAATAAGACCGCGAATTCTTCAGACCTAGAGAAACCATTAATGACCATGGTAACAATTTTTAAAGTTCTAACCAATACAGCCATTCATGAATTCTTCAACATAATAAGACCGCGAATTCTTCAGACCTAGAGGAACCATTAATGACCATGGTAACAATTTTTAAAGTTCTGACCAATACAGCCATTCATAAAGTCATAAACATAATAAGACCGCGAATTCTTCAGACCTAGAGGAACCATTAATGACCATGGTAACAATTTTTAAAGTTCTGACCAATACAGCCATTCATAAAGTCATAAACTCATATAGCGAGCCTTGATAATTACTAGCGCGACATTGAATAATATGCGTATACATAATCGAGTATTCATATGTTATTCAAATATTTTATTGTCAAAGGTTTTGTTGTACATCGTTACATTATTAGTTGAGTTCAACATAAAAGGTTGTCATAAATTGTCATAAAAATTGTTACCATGGTCATTAATGGTTCCTCTAGGTCTGAAGAATTCGCGGTCTTATTATGTTGAAGAATTCATGAATGGCTGTATTGGCCAGAACTTTAAAAATTGTTACAATGGTCATTAATGGTTCCTCTAGGTCTGAAGAATTCGCGGTCTTATTATGTTTATGACTTTATGAATGGCTGTATTGGTCAGAACTTTAAAAATTGTTACCATGGTCATTAATGGTTCCTCTAGGTCTGAAGAATTCGCGGTCTTATTATGTTGAAGAATTCATGAATGGCTGTATTGGTTAGAACTTTAAAAATTGTTACCATGGTCATTAATGGTTTCTCTAGGTCTGAAGAATTCGCGGTCTTATTATGTTGAAGAATTCATGTGTATAAGTACAAATTGCAACCTTTAAAATTCCAATTCCAATTGAGCAACAGATATTTAAGACTTATATATTTTCGATCACCAAATAAAAGTTATTTAATGATTTTTTTACTATAAGTCTTTTCGTAAGAGTTATCTTGACTTTTATTTTTTCAGTCTAAAAATAACAGTTATTTTTAGACTTTTATTATAAAAGTCATGAATAAAAGTTACGGAGGACTTTTATTTTTTCGGTCAAAAAATAACTGTTATTCTCTGACTTTTATTTTAAAAGTCTGAAATAACAGTTACTTCATGACCAATTTCAAAAAAGTTACAAAAATTTAGGTCATTGCGGATCTGAATAGACCGCATTAGATTGGTTATGTGACTTTTTTCTCTGATTTTTAGTGGGATCCGAAGTGCAAGATTTTTTTGATTAAAAATAATAAAATAACTGTTATTTTCGGTCCCTGCTCAAAAGTATTGAATTGATTTTTTAATAGCATTACTTTTCTCAAAGGTAATAAATTGTATTTTCATTAGCATTACTTTTCTCAAAAGTATTGAATTGAATTTTTATTAGCATTATATTTGTCAAAAGTAATGCATTAAAAGCATTAATTTTTCTAATGATAATGAAAACTGAGTTCACTAGCATTACTTTGCTTTAATGCTAATGAAATTGATAATTCATTATAAATCTAATAATGCATTAGTCACAACTCTGAATATTATGATAATCTTTCGACTTTATACTCTAGTTTTCTCTTTAAATATTTTCCAAAAACATGTTAGTTGTTTAATGAAGTATTATTTATTTAATGTACAGATACAGAGCTTACATTTTAATTGAAAACAAAACCGTGGTTAGTTCCCTAATGGCAACACAACATAAAACAAACAACAAATAAATACAGCTCGAGAGTATAGAAACATTTATTTGACCAATAAGAGAAATAGATTAGGAATAAAGTTCAAAAACCACTAACTGTACAAGGATTGAACATACACACGACACTATGTATGACTGGAATTCTTATGAAAAAAACAAAAACATTGACTATAGCCTGATCCGTGATCCCGTGGACTTAACTCTTTGGTTGGCCAGCTGTGCCAGCAGTTGCGTGCCCGATGCTCCCTCAACTCTTGGAGCGCGCCGCATCCCGTTTGCCCTGGATCCACTGCTCAATCTCCAACTTCAGAGCCTCATTCGACTTGACCTTGTCCATGGTGAGCGGTTCGCGATTGAAGGGATCCGTCTGATCGCTTAGCAGATGACGGGCGATGGTGGAACGATCCACGGTTACCTTGGAGCTGGGCAGCACGACGGGATCCGTCATCAGAGTGGAGATAATCGGATCTAGGTACTCCTCCGGCGCATCAGCCAGCAGCTCCTGCTCCTCCTTATACTGAGCTCCCATTCGCGCCACCTTCACGGCAAACTCGGACATGTCGCCAATCAGTTGACCGCCTCCGATCCGCACGAGGATGTTTTCGGCATAGCCGAAAAGCTGTTCACTGTACGAGCGGCCATCCTGCGACACTGCCAAACAAAAGCTGTCGTCAGCACTTAAATTGATGTAGATGTGCGAGATCTCCAGCACCGTCTGCGCCGGATCGAATTCGAACTCCTTCTTGTCCTTGACCTTGAAGCGCTCCTTCCGCGGCCCCACTAAATGCAACAGGAAGTAGTTCAGCATGGCTGCCATGCGATCCACCATGCTGTTGTGGCAGAAAATGCTCCTGATCTCCGTGGTCAGAAGCTTCAGGATGTTGATAGTGTCCCTTCCCAGGATGTTGTCAAAGCGCGCCAGCATTCCCAAGTGTTGCAGGTTCGTCACCTGCTGTTGGCGCTCGTTATGCGAAAGGCCATTCCATTCCCCATTGTCCTGGGCCTGCTGCAGCTGCTTGATCTGCTCGAGATTGGACAGCGATTCGTCCAGCAGGAAGATGGCATCGTTGATGAGCAAATTGATGAATCGCAGAAAGATGGGCGGCTCGATGGCTTCCATATTCTCCTCCGCTTCGATGGCCAGATCCCGGAAGCACTGCACATGCTCCGGCTTTGTCCACAGAAACTCCATTATTGCATACATGGGCCGGCGATAGTTGAATTTCTGCTCAAACTGCACCGACTGACCGGTCATCTCGATGCTAACGAAGACGTTCAGCAGACTGCGCACCACCTTCAACCGATCCGAATGGTTGTCGAAAACGTGAGTGACGAAAGTCTGCCGATTGCTTCCCAGGATCTGCGTGGGCAGGAGATATTCCAAAGCCTCAGCCAGCTTGGCACGCAGGTGGGGATTCTTGACCAGCCCCGAGCTGCCCATGAACAGCAGTATCATCTTGAAGAAGGCATCGTGGGCGGAAAAATAGATATGGATGTATTGATCTCCGTTGAGTCGCCGGCAGAAGTTCAAATAAGCCGAAATGTTGTCAATAATGCTTTCCGGCACGGATTGCATATAGGGAGCCACAAAGGGCGGCGTGTCCGAGAGCAGCTCCAGGTTGCGGAGTAGCTGCGGCGAGAAGTCTCGCTTGTCCAGGCACTGCTCGTAAATCTCTCGCGGCAGCATGGCCACCTCCGTCAGCCAGATGGCCGAGGCCTCGAAGAACTTCAGCAAGGCGGTGTCATTCGAGGGCTCCGACAGCGTGTTCTTGATGCACAGCACCTGCTGCATCTGTTCCAGCATCATGCGAAATAGGTTCTTGGTCAACTCGTTGTTGGGATCGCTGTGAAGAACCTCTTCGTAGGCCGTCTGTGTGTTCTGTAGTTCGCGCATCACGCGGGTGAGGCGTTCAATGCAGGGACGATTGGCAAGTTCGAAACATTTGTGTGTCATGTAGAAGATCTCCGTCACGAAATTGTACTTTTCAGCCGTCAGACGCTCCGCGCCCTCTTCACTCGGAAGCAGGCAGGTCTCGTCGTGGGCCTTCAGCAGGCTCACGCTCTTCTCCTGCCGATCCTTGTCCGGCACGGCACAATAAGTGGGGTCCACCAGAAGAACCTATAACAGATATTAAGTACAAAACCAAAACAGGTGCATAAATTGCTTACCTTCAACGAGGGCAAACACAGAGGCGCGCAGAGACGAATCAAAACTGCACTTAAGCTCGTCATGAAGGCATCGCTGGCCGTGCTGTGGACCGTTTGCTCCAGGTTCAGATTGATGCTGCTCCACAGGTGACCACGCGATACGTTTGCATCCAGGCAATTGGCCAGCCATTGGAGAGTCTTCTTCTTGGTCTCGGGCGACAGGACGAGCAGCTGTTTGACGAGCAGGAAAATGGACTGCTGGTGATGGGATAAAAGTCCCCACAGGGCGGAGTCCGTTTGATTCAGCGAAAGCTCATGGAAAAACTCGTACTTGGCCGTTTGGGTCTTGGGCAAGATGGAGATGCACAGAAGACTGCCCAGCAAAGTGTCCATGTACTCGCCACCTGAAGGAAATTAAGGAAAATATTTAATAAAAATATTATTTAGCTTTTTTAGTTAGAAGTAGAGCCCTGCGTGAATCATTACATTTTTGTTTTATAATAGTATGCCATGACATTTCTGATTTGTTTAATTCAAACCTATGTTTCAAATTGAATGAATGAATGAATTTAATTTTTATGAATTTGCCAGATTTTTTTTGTGCTTTGTTTTGAGAACAAAAAGTAACAAATTTTTAAAAAATCAATGTTAACTGCTTAGAAAATAAAATTCATGCAGATTTGATCACAAAATTACTCTACGAGTAACGGGTATAATTAATGCCTTTTCTTTTTCAAAAGAAATTGTCGTTTGAATTATTTCGGAATTCACGCCGTTCATTCATTCAATTCCATTAAACTCAAAATTCAAATTCATTCAATTCTATTAATTTGTATTAATTTTTGTGCTTTCTTTTAAGAACAAAAAGTGGGAAATTTTTAACAAATCAATGTTAACTGCTTAGAAAATAAAATGCATGCAGATTTGATCACAAAATTTTGGCCCTTTCTTCTTCAAAAGAAATTGTTGTTTGAATTATTTCGGAATTCATTCATTCAATTCTATTAAACTCAAAATTCAAATTCATTCATTTCTATTAAACTCAAAAATCTAATAAACTCATTCATATAAAATAAAAAATTCAAAATAATTCATTAAATCCATTCATGCAAAGCTCTAGTTAGAAATGGCAATGTAAAAGATAGTCTAATTATTCAGATACCAGAAGACTAACCTTTAGCCTTGGGATTGGGAGTGGTGTAGTCAATGAGCAGCTCTCCCAGGACGGCGGCTCGCTTGTCGCGCACAAAGAATCCCAGGATCCAGAAGACGTTCTTCTTGACCGTAATCAGGTTCTCCTTGGCAATGAGCTTCTGCAGCTCGGTGAGCAGCGGGTAGAAGATGGCCTTGAGGGCGCCCAGGGCCTCGAGAGGTTCGTCCTCCTCCACCACCTTGCAGGCGACGCGGACCAGGAACTCCTGGGTGCTGGTATCATGCTCGTCGGCCTGCTCGAACATCTCCAGCCACTGGGCAGCGAAGGATTGGGGGGCAAAGAGGTCCGGCTGGCGCATGCAGGTGCTGGCATTGTTAAGGATCAGCGCAAGGACCTTGGAGCAGTCGGTTTTCCGCTCGGCTTGGATCCTTTCGCAACGGGCGAAGGCTCCGCGCAGGTAGCACATGGCTCGCGGCTCCCGAGAATCCACACTGGCGTTGGCCTTGGCATACTGGCCGGTCTCGGCCAGCATCAGGCGCTCGAAGAGGGCGTGGGCCACCAGATCCTCGCCCAGCGTCTCCTCACTGGTGTCCACCACCACGTCCGCCAGGCAGAGGCCTGCGCAGGCGGACGCCTTGTTCAGCGTGAACAGGAGCACCTCCTCGACCAGTTTGTGGGACACGCCATCGGCATTGGTGCCCTCCTGGAGCAGAGCAGCGAACGGATTGTCCTCGACGCTCGTCATCGGGAAAATATTGAAATTATTGTCAGATGTTTTCCCTTGAAAATCTGACTGCAAACAGTGTGCCCGTTTGGGGAGCAGTTACAATAGTACTAGAACATACCAAATGCCAAAATGACGGTATTTTCGAGGGCGGTAGATTTCATTTTCGAAAATAGTCCGGGCTTTTAATGGTAGTCGGGGCTTTAATCGATTTATTATTTTATAAATTTCTTTTTCTACGACCTTTGCTAATTTAAGTTTTCTTGGTAAATATAAGATCATAGCAAGTGAACAAAAATAATGAAACATTCGTGTATTTCAACTAGATCTACAACTTTTTCGCCAGATAATGGCAAAAAATAAAGCAAAGTAACGACTTTTAACTTTTTTGTTTTACTTAAATTATAAATTAAATAAATAAGTATGAAACAAATTTTTTAACAAATTTCATTAGATTTCACAATTTAATATAGACAGTAGCACATTTAAAACAAAATCGTTTATAAATATGGAAACTAAAAATTCATTATTTAATTTTAACAACTTAAAACTAAATCCGTTTGCCAACACTGATCCCAAAAGTTAGTGTTACCCTGCCCACCGTCAATCTGTGCGATGTGCCATTCACAGCGACTAGTCGACAGGCACTGATTGGACAATTTCTTCGCCAAAAGCAAACTGCCAAACGGTTTTCTGCGCTCAAAACTCCATTTACATAACAATTAGCCGGGATTTTCGCGATCCCCCAAGTGCCCAGCATCCTTCTCCATGTGGCAGAGGCCAGTGGGCGAGAAAGCAGCCGCGGAACCAGGCAAAAAGTGAAGTGAAAGCAGTCGGACAGCGACCAAGAAAAAGGGGGAGGTGGTGGTTCCTCCTGGAAGAAATCGAATCCAATCGAGAGCTCCACGGCGAAATGGAAAACCTGTAGGCCGCTCGGCAGATGCAACTGAAACTGGGATCGCGATCCTGCGGACTGGGATTGGGACTCGGATTGGATTCGCTAGCCGCGGCGCGGTGTAAATGCGTGCGGCCGTTGGCCTGATGCTCTCGCACGGTGGTGGTGGCGCCGAGCCAGCGATGTCCCGGCCGGATTACGAGCAGAGCGCCCTGCACCACAGCTGCCTGCTGGTGCTGCTACGCGGCGTGGGACCCTCCCGCGCCCGCATCCTCCAGCGGGCGTTCGAGAAAGTGCGACGTGTCAACCACATCCGGGTGAATGGTGGGTGATCCTCCGTAGTCACTTCTTCCTTTAACTCCCTATCATCCTATCCACAGATTCCGCTGGCAATCCGCGCTCCATTTGGATCCGCTTCGTTCACGATCATCCCGTCGAGCACAACGATTGGGGCGACTTTCAGACGCACCGTCGTCTGCTAGGACTCATTACCATTGGAAAATTCGATAACCAAACGGAACTCAACGAACTGTGCCGCCAGCACGAATCCCTGAAAGTTCGCTACGGCTCTACTCTGTACGAATCGCGTGCCATTTTCTTTGGACCCGATGAACCCACGCTGGAGACGATTGGTGAGGTACTGGCACCTCCGCCGGCTGGAGGTCGTCGACTGCAGGATGAATTCACCACGCCCTCGAACTTCAAAGCGCAGGCCTTTTTCTACCGCGAACAGGATTCCTGCTCGGATCTGGAATCGCGGATTGGGGACTTTGCCAGCGCTTTGTTTTGGGTACTCGAATCGCGACGCTTGGAGAGATCCCGCGAGAAGGCGGACAAGGTGAGCCTGCTGCTGGCGCCCTTCGAAAAGCGGGATTTTGTGGGCTTGGATATGGAGTCCAGGAACAATAGGAAAAGGTGCGTGGGTCGTGTGATGAAGAACCTGGCGGATCTATCGCTGCAAGCCGGCCTAGTGGACGATGCCTTGAGCTTGTACCACAATGCAAACGAGACCTTGAGGTCGGTGGGCGATTCTTTATGGGTAGGTGCCACCGAGGAGGGTCTCTGTGCCGCCTCCGCAATGCTGTTGTATCCCCAAATGCGCGAGATTGAGACGCTGCACAGGAACTCTTCGCTTCAGGAGGCGGGTGAGTCATCAAAATACCATTGATTTTCTTTTACTCATCTGTGATCCTCTCCAGGCACCTCTCCTCTGAAGAACACCCCTGAAAAGTGGCGTGCTAGTGATGCCACCAAGAAGATCAATGCCACTGAAGCCACTGCAAACAATGTGGACTCCACGCAGCAGCATCGCATGACCTCGAACTCATCTTCCTGCTCATCGGTGTCTTCCCTGGTGACGACGGCCACCAATTCATCTGCCTCGGACACGCCGACCACGTCGTCTTCCTCCACTTCGACGATATCGGCGGCCCCTATTCCCGGTCACCAAAGAAACGGCGATTTACCGGGGAATATACTCAAGGCCGAGGAGATTACGAACTACTACCGCAAGGCGATTATTAACTACAGCAAATACAGGCATGCAGCCACCATTGAAACGGAGGCTGCTCTGAAGGCATCGCGAATTTGCATAGAACAGAATCGTCCGCTGGATGTGGCCATGTTCCTGCAAAATATCCTGTACATTAACTTGAGCATGAGCGAAGCGGAACGTGTAAAGCGGTTCGAGATTATTACGGAGCTCTACCAGCAGATTGGCTATCAAAGGAAGGCGGCATTTTTCCAACGACTCGCTGCTTTGAAGCACGTGCAGCAGGGCAGCCAGGCGCCGGACTGGAATCAAAGCTATCGCCTCATGTTGGGCAGCTTTACGGGCTATCTGCTTTGCCTGGATCCGTTGGAGGTGCTCGAGAATGCAGCCGGCTGGCCGGCTTTGCAGATCGATCTGGTCCAGACCCTCATAACGGCCGCCAGGCGATTGGGACACTCGGCTCTGGCCACGCGGCATATGACCTTCCTGCTGCAAACGCAATGGGACAACATGTCGCCAACGGAGCAAAGCGAAATGGCTGTGCAACTGCAGGTTATTTTAGTCAATCAAAATAAGAGAATAACCTGTAATTAATTAATGATTATTTCTTGCAGAATTTAAGCGCCCAGTGCGAGGGTTCACCTGTCCCTTTGGTTCTAGAAAATGGCACTGTGATACCACCCGCCAATCTTACGGATCTGCCCTTCTGCCTGGATCTTCAGGTTAAGGATTTGCCCGCTCATCTACGACCGCAGAGAATAAAGGTGGCCAAGGCGGATAGTGGGCCATTTCTGTTTACCCCCATACACTTTAATTCGGTCGACAGGAGGGACAAGAAAAAGGACAAAAATAAAATAGGTAAGCTGGTACGATATATTCGGCATACTCCTTACTAATTTACATATTTTTTAGCTTTCCAGTGGGTGCAAAACGATCTTAGTGAGGTGACTGTGCGTCTGCGCAATCCTCTGCCCTTTGAGCTGGCCGTAACGGACATGAGACTGCTGACGAACGGCGTGGTTTTTGAGTCACTGCCCCAGACAATTGTTCTCCAGCCACATGTGCCCACATATGTGGCACTCCATGGCACGCCCATCGAGACGGGGCAGCTAGATCTGCAGGGCTACAGCACGCACACGCTGGGCGTGAAGTCCAACTGCCGGCTGAAGCATATGCGTGGGCGCAGTTTTCCGCCTAATTACCTAGTGGATGTGATCCCCGCTCTTCCTAGGATATCCGTTAAAACTTCGCTGCCCCAAACAGCGACATTTAGCAACATGAACAGTGCGGATATCGTAGTGACCTCCGCCAGCCTGACCCTGTACAATGGAGAATCCTCCAGCTGCACGATTACAATCACTAATGAGAGCGCCACGCTACCGTTGGAGCACCTGGAGGTCAGCATCAACTCGAATGTGGAGCAGGAGCTGCAGAAAAAGATCTTCCGAATAGATGAGGAAGCTTTAAAGGTGAGATATGAGTTGTAATAGAGAATAAATAAAATAACTTTAAATAACTAATTACAGGCCAAGCTGCCAGTGCCTCCGCAGGGCTCCATAGAAATTATATTGGATGTTTATGCCGAAGCGGACTTTGTTTGTCCTCAGCCACCGGCTTCGGTGCATTCCAGCGCTGCTACCGGGGATTATGGAGCGGCGTCCCTTACGAACTACTCCGGGCACGCTAGCTTACCCTCGAGAGTTGGTTCGCCGCAACATCGCCGCCACGAGCCGCAGAACTCCAGTTTCCGATCGACCTTCTCGGGCGGTCAACCGTCGCTGGCTGCCCTGAGTTTGCAGCCAGGCGGAGGAGCAGGACCCTCCAGCCTGGGCTCACAATATTCGCAGCACATTGAGGCACAAGTGCGATTAAAGTACTCCGGGGGAGAAGCTCTGGCGGCGGGCTACTGCCGCCAGTGTGCGGTGTCTTTTAACCTAGAATTGCTGCCCAGCGCGCAGATAACTAGCTGGGATGTCCTGCCAGCTGAGGTGTAAGTTACAAACTTATTGATTTTAATAGGATTTATTTCATATTTTTAAATGTTAAATCTACAGAGCCTCCCAATTTTACCTGGTACTTGACATTTCCAACCTGACCGCTCAAGAGATGTCGCTCAACTATACAGACACCAAGAATATACTCATCGAGGCCAAAGAGAGCTGCCGGGTGCCCATACCGGTGGATCGTTGCTCCCTGGAGCAAGTGGTAGCCGCCCGGGCAGCCGAGGTGGCTGAGAATCTGGAGAGGGGTACGTACGCCAATTTACTAGCAATGCGAGGTCATTCATTAATAATGATTCTCTGTCAATTAGAACTCTGCTTTCGGACGCAGCTTCTGTCGTTTAATGATGCCCTCAGCAAGCTCTGTTCAATTCACATAGCTGAGAGGGTGAAAATCAACTGGCTGTTGACGGGAACGGACATCCAGGGAATCGCCTCCCTGCGGGGGATAGTTCTCTCGCAGTCCATGGTGGATTTGACAGCGGTATCGCCTTTGGAGTGGGGTAATATTTTATTTTAATTAATTTTAATTTTCTTTATCGATTTATTAATGATAATTTCAATTTTAGCCATTAGCTTTCGGGAGATCCCCGTGCAGCCGCACAGTGAGATTGTGTGCACAGTGGGCCAGCGTTCGCATCTTAGCATCCAGCTGGCAAATCAATCCCTGCAGCCGCTCAGAAACTTGGTGCTGAGCATCAAGTTCTATCAAGATTACCTGAACGGTATGGAGAATTACAATTTGGAGACACGCGTGGCCATCTCAGGACCAAATAGGTGAGAATCATAACTATTAAAATTCGATTTTAGTTAAATACTTACAATATTTTAAAATCTTAGAATTGCAATTCCCCTACTGGAGAAGCAGGAGCAGAAACAGCACACTTGCTCTGTGATATTCTTTACGCCCGGACGCTTTAAGGCCAGCATCGAGTGTACCAGTAATCCGCAGAAGCAATCGGAGCAGCCGGCATCGCTGCTAACACGTTCCTGTCCGGCGGAAAGCGAGAATGTCGGTCCTTCGGTCATGTTCTCCTCCAGCTACGATGAGCAGCAGGTGCATGTGTGGAAATTCATTCCACCCATAGAGGTGACCGTCGTGGAGCAGTGAAATGTTAATTATCGCTAGTTTAATTTCGTTATAATGTTTGTGTATGTACTGTGTATACACCGAATCTACCCTCTCCCGTTAAATAGTTTGATTACCCGCTCTGTTATACCCGAAAATACGAAAAGCAATTGTTTGTAAAGAATTCTAAACTAGATACAAAAATATAACGCATAACACTGTATATAATTAAGCTCAAAACATACTGTATCCTAAGCTTGATAGAGAAAATGGCCATAACATAAATCTTATAGAACCTATATAGTCCATGCCTGTAAAACATATGCTTAACATATTTAAACAAGCGTTACGCCGTGGTGTATTTATATAGATAGCTAATGTTCCGCGCACTAAAAGCCACGCCAAGCATTATACATTTTGATAACAAACTCGTATTTACAAAATATTTTTATACAATTACTGGGGCAATACACATGTATCATTATGAACTACAAATTAAGATTGTTGCTAAAGAAATTATGCCAATGAAATGTGTGAGTAACTGTAGTGTAAACGCAATAAAATCTATTTGACGAAAAACATGGAATTTGGTCTCCACTTCTCCTCAGCCGAGTCTTCGTATCTCGTCCATGGTGAATCCGTTGCGATTGAGCAAAATGCAGGAGAGCACGTACACGTAGTAGCTGCCCGGTATGAAAGTCAGTGCCCCGATAATGCCGAGCGCCCACACGCGATCCGATCGCTCCCGGCTCGTATCGGTCACCCAGTTGAGAGTGGCGAAGGCGATGCAGATCTGAAAATAAAGAGAGATGTGCGTGAGGGGGTATATAAATGTTTAACTCTTAAATATAGGTAAGATATACACGGAGAAAAAAAACGGGAAAACATGAAACTGATATTGTTTCATATCAATTTTTCCATAACAAAATGGTATGATTTCATATGTTCGAAAATATCATTTTGATATGAACAGTGTTCATTGAACACAAATGGGACCAAAATTGATATGAAAAAATACCCGATTGATGACTATTTTTGATCTTTTTTTTTTTCTGTGTATAAATAGATGACCCTAAATATCAGATCAAACTGTGGTAATGACTCTGAGTATTATGATATAATTCGTGTAAGCGATGAATAATGTTTCCTTTCCTTCAAAAATATATTCTTTTAATAAACCAAATTTACATTAATTATTAAATATTAAAAATATAAATAAATTATTTATTTTTGTATTATTTATTATTTAACTAAAAGTTAAAACTATAAGCTAACTAAATTAAGTGCTTTAGAAGCTAAGGTAAATAAATCATAAATTATGATGTTATTCTGTGATGTGATTGAACATATTTACGTGCATAAATATGAACAAAAAATATATATTTGGTTGTAGGTACTAAATAATATTACTTACAATGCCACCGATGAAGAGCAATAGGATGATGATAATGGTTTTCCAGGGTACTGGTCCTGGGATCGCCGGTTCTGTCCACTGTTCATTGACGAATCCATCGGTCTCGCACTGGGACTCCACCACCTTGATATATTCCCCAGAGCCTGCTGGTGGGGAACTTCCAACCCCACCCCCCGCGTTTAGGCGGAGCCGTGAATTCGATTTGGTGGGCTGCATATTTGGACTACTAGCCGATCTTGACCGGGTGAAAATAAAACACTAAGCATTTAGCAGCGACTCTCCAGCATTTCAATGTTATCAGAAAAACAGCTGCTGAAGCTGCCAACTTGAGGAAAATAAACAAGTACAGTGGACACTCGAGAAATTAAACTTCAAAGCTGCTAAATAAAAATATGGATATGGATCATTAAATGTCGTTAACAAACTCTCCAGTTTAGAAGAATTTGCGAATATATTTTAATATCTAATGTATTTTACGTTTTAATAATTTTTTTTGTGATAAAATTTGTATCTATTTTTTATTAAAAAAAAGGTGGTTACATTTTGAAATGAGATAATCGGTTATATGTATCTAAAATGCTTTTTACATCATTAAGTAATTGCAAGTTTCCTTTCAATACTTTTAACAATTTCGAAGAAAACGCCGGATAGAAATCACAACATCAATCATATATCCTTAAATGTTTTTTCCGAAGCCCGATTGCCCCCATCTTTTTCATCAGTTTCAATTGGCTCCCAGTGGAATCCGTCGCAGGGCAGCGGGCTGGGTATGAAGGCAGAAATCCAGGTCCATTTCATTCGTGTCCCCAAAAATGACTCCAAGTTCCGGCGTAGTCCCCGATCGAACGGAAAGTTTTTAATTTTGAACTCATAACAAACTGCTCCCTTCTGGATAGCGGACCAGTGTCCACAAATCATATAAACACTTCCGCAAATCCCGATCCACAACAAAGCGAACGTAACTGCAAATACCACCTCGTATTTATCAGGAAAGCTTAAATCAATGGCCCTCAAAATAATTGAAGGCAAATCCTGATCCTTATGTCCTGAAAATTTTGAAAGAATAATTGCTGGAAGAGTCAGCAAACTGAATTTGTAGCGGCCTCCACGTAGCGCATAAATAAAGATAAAAGATGATATTATCGAGATCAGGCAGCCTAAAAACATATAGAACATAAAATAGAAGAAGTATCGATAGTTTGCATGACCGATGCAGCAACCGGTAAGGATGCAGTGATGATCTCGCTTCAGGACACAAACATCACACGAATCGCAGTGAGATGATCGAGGTGGAGCAAAAATCCGGCACTCGTCGCACTTGTGCCAGTTCTCACTGTGCCTTCCTCGCTCCAACTGATCCTTCATTCGCTTGGGATCGATGGTTGAATCCACCAGTATGCACATGACAAAGTTCGACAATATATTTGACAAGAGAAAGACCCCCAGAACCCGTTGAAATATGTAACTGGGTGTCCCGTAATCCGACATCTCCGGCAGAACTATCCCCATGAGTATTTTGTAGACCGCAATCACAACGCAAAGAATAAATAGAATGAGTAGTCGCTCCTTTTTCTTTTTCGGGCAGATTTTCTTCAGCGAACGGAATCTCATGATTAAAATATGTATTCCAAAAAGTTTCAAGATTATATTGTCGATTGAGAACTGATTTGGAAATATTAGTTTTTGTCATATGAGTTTGACCCAGTTATGCAAGCTAGCTCTGTTCATCTAAACAGTTTTTATTTCGTTTTTATTTCTGCAAGCTTTTTCAAATTTTGTTAAACTTTTTAATAATAAACTTATGCGTTTTGAAAAGTATTTATTAAATTTTCTTTTTAAACATTTTTCAGCTCAAATCATCCAACCATTTTTTTTGTCCAGAACAAAACTCTGTAACAATAAGAAAATTATGGATTAGTATGTTAAGTTAAATAAATGGATTTAAAATAACTTTTTAAAAATCAGTTCTACTATCAAGATAAATCAATCATAGTCTTCAGATGTCCCTATCTTAAGGTGTCATCATATAAAATGCAAGATTTAAGTACTGTAATCATACTTACATATCAGAAAATCCATTTTTGTGGTTATTCCATACAAAGTATCCTTTTCCCTGAAAAAATTATAAATCAATTAGTATTATTTAAGTTAAGACCACACAGAAATACTTTTTATTTGTATAATCAGTTCTACTATCAAGATAAATCAGTCATAGACTTCAGATGTCCCTATCTTAAGGTGTCATCATAAAAATAAAAGATTTCAGTACTATAATCCATACTTACATTTTTAAAATTCCTTTTTTATGGTTATTCCAGATAAAAAAATTTTTTTCCTGCAAAAATTGTAAATAAATTAGTATATTTTAAAAAAAGACCACACAGAAGAACTGTTAATTTGTATAATCAGTTCTACTATCAAGATAAATCAGTCATAGACATCAGATGTCCCTATCTTAGGGTGTCATCATACAAAATGCAAGATTTAAGTACTATAAATCATACTTACATATTAGGAAATCCGTTTTTGTGGTTATTCCATTCGAAATATCCTTTTGTCCCTGCAATAATTATAAATTTATATAGTGTTTTTAAGGATAAAGCCACACAGAAGAACTGTTAATTTGTATAATCAGTTCTACTATCAAGATAAATCAGTCATAGACATCAGATGTCCCTATCTTAGGGTGTCATCATAAAAAAACGTGGGTTTGGGTATTATAAATTATACTTACTTATAGATGACATTTATTTGGAGGCCGTTGTACTAGTGAACAGCAATATCATCTGAAAGATAAATATAATATTTAGTACATAGTAAATACATAGAAGACTAGTGACTCAGGACATGAATTTCTTTTATCAGTTCTACTATCAAGATAAATCAGTCATAGACATCAGATGTCCCTATCTCAAGATCTCATCATGGACGTTAAAAATATTTAATAAATATATGACTTACCGCTGAAACAATCCACGTTGGTCCCAAGAAGTCTTCAAATGAGACTCCTTGGGGCGGTTGCCACGCTGCTTAATATCCGCACATTTTTTAGTTACGACTTAAGTTTCAGCTATTAAGAAGGACTTCGCCTGTGATATTTCCATAAATATCTTGATGATTTCTCGTGGAAATCATTTTTATTTGGATATATTTTTTCATAGCTCTGCAACACGTGGGTTCTCTGCAGATGAAAATTTTAAACTGTGACTGCCTCACCACCGTGACGAGAAATCACCAAAAATAAAATACCGAAAACTGCAAAATATTCTGGATTTTTTGGTGACTTTTAAATGGCGCCCTGCATTCAAGATTAATTTGAATTTGTCGATTTTTTCTATATTTTTATTATATAAATAGATATTGCGATTCGGACGCTGTTGCGGATACATAACTTGTTCTAAACACTTCACTTGCAACTCTCGATTCCTAATTGGCCAACAAATTAAATTGCTTATTACTTATGATTTACATGGCAGTCCGTGACCTTGCATGTGACTAATCTGAATCAACAAAACTAATCTCACTCGATACAAGGCTGTCATAACTTCAAAAATAAGGCGTTTTTTGGGAAAAACATTGAACTGGGGAACCTTAAATGAGAGATGATTCTCGAGCCTTTTTCCCTTTTCTAAATACAATTGATGTAAGTAAAATGTTAAAAATGTTTGGCTTTCAAAAGTTTGCCAGTAACCTAGTTTGATTTGTTTCTTCAACTATAATTGATTAGGAATTCGGGAACAAGACAAGTATGGCTGATTCTTATTTTATGTTTTTGGGGGGGTATATGAATCCCTTACAAAGTATAATCAAATTTTTTGGGTTACGACAGTCTTGCATTAAGTGAGCTATCAGTATACTAATTGTGTTCCAGCCGACTCATGGGTCCTCTGTGTATGTTGTGGTTGCCTCCTGCGCTTGCTGCTCCTGCTCCAGTTCCTGTTGCTGCGCCAATCGCAGGCGCTTCTTGGCCTGGATGTCGGCCAGCGTTTGTTCGATGGAGCGCATGTCCTTCTTGTTCTTGCTGGGCACGAATCCGTAGCTTTGGTTGGTCTCCGTCTTGCGGGCCGCCTGCAATGCGGCCGACTCTCCGATGAGGTGGGCGTACTTGGCCTTGTAGTTGGTCGTGGGTTTGACTTCGCCGGACTCCGGATCCCCGGCTGCGGATGTGGATGAGTTCGCCGCCTCGGAGGTGGAAGCCTCTTTGTCGCTCTGCTCCTGCGCCAATCGCTCCCGCCGCCGCTCGGCATACTCCTTGGCCACCTCCGGATTCCAGCCATCTCCATTGCGACGGGCCGTGACCTCGTCCTCGCCGGGAGCGTGCTCCTTTTTGTACACCACCGAATGCCGGTCCACATCCTCGCGGCCAAAGCTCATGGCAATGAAGCCGCCATTCTCGGCCACCTCGTGGATCACCGATCGATGCACCTTGTCCAGCGGCTGGAACTCGATGCACTGTCTGTCGTCCTTGGCGAATCGGCCCATCCGTTCGTCCACATACTTGCGGAATCGGAGGAGCTCCTCCTTCTGTTTGTTCTGCATTCGCTCCATCATTTCGCGTTGCTTTTTGATCAGCGTCTTCTGCTGCTCGTTGTTGGCAGGCGGCGCATCCATGGCATTGAGTATCGAGTCGAGCAGGTCCATTTTCCCGCCGTGTTTTCCTCGCTTTTCCGCCGTGATTTCCTCGCTTCTTGTTGTTGATCAATTGGCGGATGTGCGCCTGCGATGCGTTGCGATGCCAGCGAAAGAAATGCGAGGGAATCTCGGTTAATCGGTCTGTTCGCTCATTGTGGGCGGATTTTTAAGGGACTTACCACTCTCTGGCGTTTATTATTAGCCTCTTGGGGTGTTCGATTGCCGTTGATTTGCTTATTTTATTGGGCTAAAAAGTAATTATAATTATATTGGCAACCGGTGCTTGTGCACCAAATAAGTTCTGCGAAAAATACTAAAATATGGGATGCCAACTCGGTCACAAATGCGGTATTTTAAGTTACACAACAGCTGTTTACACTCAGCAGCAGGTTTCAAGTTGTGTTTTTTGGGTACTTTAAAAAATTAACTGCGAAAAATATTGTGAAGCCAATAAACCATTCTTAAGATAAAAGAAAAACTGAACAATTTATAAATTAAAATACATTTTTAATTCAATTAGAGTGGTGCAATATTAGCTTTAAAAATAAATAATTGGATGGACAAGTTTAAAAGATTGTTTACATTTGTTATGCTTAATGTTGAAATACATTGGTAAAATTGAAATTAAAAAACTTTAAATTTAAGGCATTTGCTACTGAATATAACAAATACATCATAAACTGAAACATTTAACAAACAACTAAAACCCTCTGTTTGCAGCGCAGTGTAAATGAGTTCAGAAAAACAAGTTGGCAGGTCTCCTTGAGCGCTTTTGCGTTTGAAATACCTTTTCCGCGTTAAATCCGAATAAGTACCGTTTTAAGTCACGGACACGTGCTGAAATGGATAAAGACAGATCCACTCTGGTCCACTGGTTCCGCAAAGGTCTCCGGGTCCATGACAATCCAGCTCTATCGCAGATTTTCACCGCCGCCAATGCTAAGCCGGGAAAATTCTTCATCCGCCCGATATTCATTTTGGACCCGGGAATTCTCGACTGGATGCAAGTGGGAGCCAATCGATGGCGATTCCTTCAGCAGACGCTGGAGGATTTGGATAAGCAGCTACGAAAACTCGACTCCCGCCTGTTTGTGGTGCGCGGAAAGCCTGCAGAGGTGTTTCCCCGGATCTTCAAGAGCTGGCGCGTAGAACTCCTGACTTTCGAGACGGACATCGAGCCGTATTCGCTGTCCAGAGATGCTGCCGTCCAGAAGTTGGCCAAATTAGAGGGTGTTAGGGTGGAGACCCACTGCTCCCACACGATTTACAACCCGGAATTGGTTATAGCCAAGAATCTTGGCAAGGCTCCCATTACCTATCAAAAGTTTCTGGGCATTGTGGATCAACTCAAGGTACCCAAAGTTCTAGGCTTTCCTGAGAAGCTCAAGATTAAGGTTGTTCCACCTAAAGATGAAGTGGAGCAGAAGGATTCGGCAGCCTACGATTGTCCTACAATGGAGCAATTGGTCAAGAGACCAGAGGAACTGGGACCGAATAAATTTCCGGGAGGTGAATATGTTTAGAATCCTTAAAATAAATGAATATATTATAAATTATTTTCACAACCAGGTGAAACAGAGGCCCTGCGACGTATGGAGGAATCTCTAAAGGATGAACTTTGGGTGGCCCGCTTTGAGAAGCCCAACACGGCACCCAATTCCCTGGAGCCCAGCACTACTGTACTGAGTCCCTATCTAAAGTTTGGATGCCTTAGTGCTCGATTGTTTCATCAAAGGCTCAAGGAGATTCTCAAGCGTCAGACGAAGCACTCGCAGCCTCCCGTTTCGCTAATTGGACAACTTTTGTGGCGGGAATTCTACTACACAGTGGCGGCAGCTGAGCCGAACTTTGACCGGATGCTGGGAAACATTTACTGCCTGCAGATTCCCTGGCAAGAGCAGCCCGATCACCTGGAGGCCTGGACTCATGGACGCACCGGTTATCCCTTCATCGATGCCATTATGCGTCAGCTGCGCCAGGAGGGCTGGATCCACCATTTGGCCCGGCATGCGGTGGCCTGTTTCCTGACACGCGGCGATCTCTGGATCAGCTGGGAGGAGGGGCAGCGCGTGTTCGAGCAGCTACTGCTGGATCAGGACTGGGCCCTCAACGCTGGCAACTGGATGTGGCTCTCGGCGTCCGCCTTCTTTCATCAGTACTTTCGCGTCTACAGCCCGGTGGCGTTTGGCAAGAAGACGGATCCCCAGGGGCACTACATACGGAAGTATGTCCCGGAACTCTCAAAATATCCAGCAGGCTGTATTTATGAGCCCTGGAAAGCCTCGCTGGCCGACCAGAGGGCCTACGGCTGCGTCCTGGGCACAGATTATCCCCACCGGATTGTTAAACACGAAGTGGTGCACAAGGAGAACATCAAGCGAATGGGCGCCGCCTATAAAGTGAATCGGGAGGTGCGCACGGGCAAGGAGGAGCAGTCGTCCTTTGAGGAGAGCACAGAAACCTCCACTTCAGGCAAGCGGAAGGTGCGAAAGGCAGGCGGAAATGCCCCGAAGCGAAAGCGTTGAAATTTATATATGTATGCTTCTTAAAGGACGGGGTATGTAGATATTTATGGTATTCGTTTATTTGTAAATTTAAAACTTAACCAATGTTTAATGTAATATTTTAGTAATGGTATGCTACCCTAATTGGGGTACATTTAGTGTCATAATTAATTTAATTTTGGAATGAATAATAACTAAGTAAAAAAATGCTACATAATACATATATCAATTTCTTATTACATGTATAAATTTTTTTTTAAAATAATAATTTCTTGGACAGCTAATTTGATATATAAATTTCTTGTTAAAATAACCATTTCTCGGACAGCTAATTTGAATGAATATGTTTGGAAATGTATTTATAGTATTCCTAGAAACTTCGTTAAGCTTGAAATAAAATATATTTGGACCAACTTAACTATTGATACATTTATTTGTTTATTTTTTGTCACTCTATATAAGAATTCAAATATCTGGAAACATTTTAGCCTTGGATTTAACTTCTTTCCCAATCGAACTGTGTCAGATGTCTAGCCAATCTGTGAACTTCAGTCATATCTAAAATTTCGGCAACTCAAGACCTTCCAATTTTTGTTTGTAAATAAAGTATTTTTTGTTAAAAATTTTTCTTTACGGTTTTGTGTGACAGGTCTTTAATTTTGAAAATCGAATATATTAACGAAAACCATGTTTCGCAACTTGTCGATGCTGAGAAACAAGCTGGCACTCCAGCGAATTCTGGTTTCCCGCTTGACTTCGCGATCCAAAATGTCCACCGGAGTTACGTGCCTCACAATTAATCGTCCCAGGAACATCGATGGCGTGACGGTGATCGACATTAATATGAATGATATGGCCAAGAATGACGTGGAGTTCAATCGTAATTTCGTCAATTCGCTGACTTCGATGGACCGCCCTCATTTCCAGGAACCGATTCAGTCAGTTGCCACTGATGCGGCTGACTCGCCAACTCCAGAGGATTCGGCTCCAGCGGAGCCTGTTGGCATCCTGCCCCATGGTGCCCCCAGTTCCGTTTTAGGCGTGGACGGAAATCCCATTGTACCCATCGAAATCGATGGCTGGAATCAGGACGAGGAGGATCCCACTGTGCAGAAGAACTCGAAGGACGTGGACATCGGAAATGATGACGAGTACAAGGCCGAGATGGCTCTGCGGGTGCCAGAGATCAGGGAAGCCCAAACCGAATACAAGGGCATCAAGGTGAAGCTGCCGGAGACGGCTAACCAGGATGTGGGCACCTATCGCTTCCGTCGCGACGCCCAGGATCTCAAGGAGGTCGGAGACGACACGCGTCTGGTCCGATTCGACAAGAAGTAGACGAAACATGTTTTTCGTTCAAAATTATATCCACTGTCTTCAAGTGTTTCGAAATTTGTTCAGATCTTCAGGTCGACCTACGCATATGCATAGCATTTTCAATTTCGTAATAAAGTTGACCATTCTAACTTAAATGACAGCTTTAATTTACTAAAACTACCTCAAATATCCGAGCTTCCCTTAAATTCCTAAAGAAAATAAAAATATACCAACTAATATAAAACTAGACTTAAGCTCAATGTAAAAATGTAAATATTTACGGCACAAACGTAGTTTAAGGTCACAGCAGCTATAGTTACTATTAAACACCAAGGTTATAGGCAATTTATAATTTCCTTGTTAACCTGACAATAAATAAATAAATAAAATTTACTAAAACTTAAACCATAAGTATTGATTTATTATAGGTTTTATTAACGAATCTATATTATATGCTTACCATAACTTTAATTGTTTTAATATTCTTATAATATGTATTTAAATATGGGTTAAAAAACCTTTTTTTTACATTATGGTTTTTTAAAAATTGTGATTGACAATGTGCATTCAATGTTTCCCCACATTCGAATTGCTCCACTACAAAACCCTGCCAATTGACCGATCTAGATGCAATAGCTAGCATATGGTTTCGTAATTGCAATATGCGAAATTGCAAAATTTTTCCCCATTCAGTTGATGATTATTATCTGTGGGCCCGATGGTGATGCAGATGGACATGGCCACTAAGAATTGTCAGTTGGCGACCGGTCATGCTTAAATGAAAATCCAACTATAGACCACGACCACTATTTCAACCCACCCAGTCCGCTCTCTATATCACAAAAGATCGTTTTGTGGTCAATGGCAACCGAAACCGGGGCAAAAACACTTCCCATAAATTGCATTAAAAGCGGGCCAGGAGCGAAAACTACTCGTAACAATGCAGCGGACATAAACACGCTGCAAAATGTTTGTAGGCTCTAAACCAAAATTGAATTTGCGGTTTTGCCTGCGGGGGCGTGGCTGTGGGCGGCGGGAGGGACAAGTGTGTGCAGGTGGGGTATTGCAAATAACTGTAAATGAAGCTAAAGTGCGGTCAGCCGAATGGGGGATGCAATAAAAATGGACAGAAGCCCCAGCTCTGAATGAGAGGATGGTGAACAAGATTGGTTATAATCAATATGAACGGTGACAGAAACTCCATGTTTTGAGGTGTATTAAAAAGGAAGTTTTTGTATGCCTGTTAGAAGGTTAGCTCACAGTTTTTATGATAGAATACAAATTTGTACTAATCCTTAATTTAATCTTTATGTTAAATTTATTTAATAAAATAAGGTTGTTGTTTCTCTTTATAGTTTCTTTAATCATATTTATAGTTTTTTAAGATATTGTGTTGGCTTAATAATAACTATATTCATCGTATTCAGAGCTTTCATAACTTTCATTTTCTGGGTCGCATTGTTTCTTATTATGCAAAAGGTTAGCCCGTTTTGTTACATTCGAAAAGTTATATGCCTTTTGAAGAGATTTTTTCTGCCTTCGATAAAACCCAAGACACTTTTTACTTTTCTTTGTGTTTATAACAAGGAGTTTGTTGATTAGATCATCGATCGTTTTGATGCGGTTCCTAATACGATCTTCCAAGTCTTGGCGACGTTCGTTGTAAATATCAAACTGAGCTCGGACTTTAAATTTTTCTTTCATAGGACTCGATTTACTTGCTTTGTCAAGTTTTTTAATCCACTGGGAGAACTCAGTATTTCCAACAGACAAGTGTTTATACTTGTCCACCATATCTTTTACTTGTTTTGTTGCTACTGCATTAAGTTCTTCAAGTGTTTCAGAGCCCAAAACTGAAAAATATATCGTTTCATTGAGTTGCAATGCTGGTTGTTGTGGTCTTACTGTAGCCAATATTTAACATTAGGAATATTGCTATAATCTTCATTCTTCTGATTCTAAAAGCTAACTGAATAAACATTCAATTAGCGTAAGCCTTTATATGCGAAACAAAGCGATTCGAGATGGTATATTATAACGAGCATAAAAAAATCTTAATTTTTAAACAATTATCCACTGTACTAAGTCAATTTAAAGGTTGTAAAACAAAAAATAATTACCACATAACTTGCAGAAAAATAGCATTGTGTTATAGTTTGATTACCCCAATAATTAAAAACTTTTTAATAAAAAATTCAAATCAAAAGTGGTATTATATATTGAATTAAATTTTTATACCCGTTACTCGTAGAGTAAAAGGGTATACTAGATTCGTGCAAAAGTATGTAACAGCTAAAAGGAAGCGTTTCCGACCCCATAAAGTATATATATTCTTGATCAGGGTCACTAGCCGAGTCGATCTAGCCATGTCCGTCTGTCCGTCTGTCTGTCTGTCTGTCTGTCTGTCTGTCTGTCTGTCTGTCTGTCCGTCTGTATGAACGCTGAGATCTCAGAAACTACAAAAGCTAGAAGGTTGAGATTTCCCACACATATTCTTTGGCTTCCTACGCAGCGCAAGTTTATTTTAGCCGAGCGCCACGCCCCCTCTAACGCCCACAATCGCCCACTAACGATTTTAAAATGGGTCCTGCGCCCACATCTTTAAAGATTTCCGAGAAGTATAAATGCAATTTTGTTGTGTATATTTATACCTATCGAAATGTAGAAGACATTTTTCAAATCGGACCATTCATTAAAAAGTTATACGCAATCAAAAATTATATATCTATCTCCCTCGCACTCCCTTTAGCTGAGTTACGATTATTAGTCGGGACACCAACCCGACACAGCGTTCGCACTCCCTTTAGCTGAGTGACGGGTATTAGATAGTCGGGACAACAACCCGACTATAGCGTTCTCTCTTGTTTTAATTAAAGCCAGTTTAAATAGTCGTACTCATCATACTCCTTGACTTTTTTCACCATAAAATTCCTTGGGCATGGAGTACTATTTTCATCGATTTTTGTCCTTTTTCTGGAATTGGAGAATTTGAAGGCCCTTTTAAGTTCACTTTCCTGCATTCGATAAAACTGAACACATTTTGGTCCGCCTCTTCTGTAGATCAATAAATCTGTAACCTTCGATAGACGATCTGTAATTTGATCTTCGAGGCGTTGACGTTCCTTATCGTAAAGGTAAAATTGAGCTACTAATTCCATTTTTCCTTTAATATTCCCAGATTGTCTATTCAGTTCATTGTAGACTTTTTCAATCCACTGAGAGAATTCCGCATTTCCAGTAGACAAGTGTTTATACTTCTTTATAATATTCTGTAGCTCTCGCCTATTTTCTCTCTTGAGAGCTTCATATTCACTTGCTGTAAAATATATATATTGAGATAGAAATATAGAATTCCAACCGGACTTACCATAGCCAAGATTAAATGACACAACTAAAATGATTATGATCTTCATCTTGCTAAGAAGGAATGCCAGCTGATATTGATACTTGGATGGCTTTTATTATACAGATTTGAGTTTAAACAACCAATCGATTTGTAAAGCTTAATGCTTTACAAATTTTCTGCGGCAATAACAAAACAATTAGACATGCTAACAATCATAAGTTTATGAGTTGCTATAACTTTAAAAACTTTCTATATTACCTCCTAGGTTCCAAGTCGCTTTCTGTATTTAGTTTTAACTTTGATCAAAATACAAATAACATTAAATTTGAAATCAATGAATTAAAATAAAATATATTTAAATCAAATGTTAGAATATATGTATACAGAACGTATATATAGAACGTATATATACGTTCTTTGCAAATATTTCGTTTGCTTAAAAATAGTTTAAATAGTCATAATCATCGTCGTCCTCGACCTGAATTACCATTAAATTTCTTGGGCATGGTACACTATTATCTTTGATTTTTTTCCGTTTTATAGCATTTGAGTACTTGAAAGCTCTTTCAAGGTTTCTATACTGCATTTGGTAAAACTGTATACATTTCGGGCCTCCGTTTCCATCAATAATAAGATTTTTGACCTTGGATCTACGATCACCAAGTTTATCTTCGAGGTCTTGACGTTCCCTATCGTAACGCTTAAACTCAATCACCAAGTCCACTTTCTCTCTAAGGTTCATATAATCTCTTTTGATAGCAGCTTGGACTTTCTCAATCCAGTCGGAGAATTCTGCATTTCCATTAGATAGGTGTCCATACTTGTTTAATATGTCTTGAAGGTCCCGTCGATTTTCCCTCTTCAGAGTGTCAGAACTTTCACTTAGGACTGTGAAATATATCATATTGTTGAGATAGAAATCTAGAGGCCCAGTTAAACTCACCATAGCCAAGACTTGCCAATATTAAAATAGCTATTATTTTCATCTTGCTAAAAAGAAACGAAATCTGATACTGGCATATAAAAGATGCTCTTATTTTGTAGATTTAAGCTTATATAACTAATCAATTGGTTAAGCTTAATTCACTAAAACATAGTTATAATGGAAAAAACCTGGTAACTAAATGCAAATCTAATTCTGAAATATTTATTCGGTGACCTACTTAAGCTAGACTACGTATAACTCTGATGAAGAGCTGCCTGATAGGATATGTGTATCAAACTCATCTGCAGCAATATCCCTCCGACATGGAAACGGACACGAATACTCGGGAAAACTCACTGCCGGCAGTTTGCGCCTGGAAATGATGTGGTTGGTTAGTTGCGGTCCATGTGGTGGCCGTTGGTCCTTGCTGCTACTCCTGATGACGCTGGTCATGGAAATGACGACTGCCTGACGGCAAAACTTTTTTCTCTTTTTTCGGACCCAACCGTAAATGTAACTACAGCAGTTAAAGTTAGGCCCTCCGGCAGTAGGTCAGACATCCGACATCCAGACATCAGACGCCAGACCAGTGCGGTTTTTAAATGAAAATGCCCATGCCAAAAGAAGTGCCACCCAGCGGCATTTTGGTAGTTTCAAAAAGGGATTTGCTTTTGAGGGTTATAAGCAGATAAATTTGAATACGTGTGGGGCATGTCTTTTTTTTTATAAAAAAAAACCTTCAAAACGGCACTTTTCATTTAAATTTAATGAATAAATTACTTTTTGGGTTTTTCTTAATGTATCATTTATCAGAAAATGTTAATTTTGTTTTTAATCTTACAACTTAAATTGTTGTACTTATGGTAAGGATTATACACCATTATTAATATATGTTATAAACAATTATTTTGAATAAGTTTGGGTTGGATAATCATAAAGTCAGCCAGTCGAGATGCAATCAAAGCCGTCAGCTTCAAATGGACCGCTCAGCTGCACAGCCACGCCCCTTTCCGACCTGCCCCTCCTCCGACCGGAGGCCATCAACATCATCATTATCATTACCGTTATCATCGTTGGTCGGCCGGCATTTCCGTTGGGCCCGAGAGTTGGCCAAGGGCCATTACAGAAGTTGACCAACTTTTAATACCCGCACTGGCCATGTTGCGCATGTGTAATCCCATTAAAATCCAATAAGTTAAATTATTTCCATTATTATTATGTGAACGCACTTTGTCGCCGTCCGTCCATCAGTTTATCCGCACCCCCTTCCACCCCCTGCACCCTCCACTTTTGTGTCCTGCGTGATAACTGCTCATGTGGGCGTTTATCTCTCGTGTGGCTTTCTGTCCTCCTCTGCTGTTTCCTCTTCACCTCTACACTAAAAAAATGTTTTTTTTTTATATTTTAGAAATATTAGGTTAGGTACAAATATTTACTCGGTTTTTAAATTACTTTTTTATTATCCTGCAAATTTGTGAAACGAATTTACAATTAATTAATTAATTTCAAAAATAAATAACAATGTTTTTAATATTTTAGCTAAAAACTTCTCTATATTTTAGAAAACTATTTTATCAAATTTTAAGTTTTATTTTTCAAATAAAAAGGTATTCCTAATGATTTTGATTTTTATAATGATGTTATATTAGGTCAAAGTTTTTTTGACCAACAATTTTGTTTAGTATTATTTGCATATAAAATTTAAATATATTTTTCAATTTTTTCTATTGTTATTTTTTGTTATTTTAAGTGTACTTTTTGAAATCCGGCAGCAGCACTTTTGACCAATATCTGCAACACTTTAAACTCAGCTGGCTGTTTCTGTTTCATCTTCTGGCCGATGTTCCAGTGTGGTCACGCCCCCAGCCTCCGCCCTCGTGTCCCCTGTTTGTTGGCCATTAAATTGCATTACGTTCGTGCAATCATAATGATTGCCATTGCCATTACCGCTGTTGTTTCCATTGTGTCGAGTAATTTGCGTATATTTTTTAATTACTTGGATGCCGCCTACGAAGCTTAAGAGCCGATGAAATGTCGATGGGACTTAACTTTAATAACACTATGCAGCATCAAAAATTTACCTCGATGGATGCTATATTTTTGGATTCGTTACGAATTCCCAAGTTAAACTGCGTTTTCCAAAAAGTTCCCCGACGCAAGGATTCATAGCAAAAGGACCTCAAAGTTCGAAAAATTGTGAAATTGGCCTACTTTCCAGTGCTCTCAGAGGCAAATGGATGCAAGGTTTGATTCGATGTTAAAGTTTTTTAAAAGATACACTCTTTATCTTTCAAACCCCATACTTAGAATAATTTTAGGATTTTTTTTAAGGCAGAAATAAATTCCAAAAAACATAGTCAAAAAACTAAAAAACTTACAGCTGCGGTAAAAATAGTAGTAGTGTTGCCGCCCTGTGTTTTTAAAAGTTTTTTTGTTGTCACTTTTCTTATCCAATTAGTCTATTAGTACAATTATAATCAATACAATATTACCAGGAGAAGATAAATTACAACAACAAACCTTTAAAAACACAGGGCGGCAACACTACTACTATTTTGACCGCAGCTGTATGCTTTTATGTTTTTTGACTATGTTTTCTAAAATTTGTTTCTCCTTTAATAAAAATCCTAAAATTATTCTAAGTATGGGGTTTGAAAGATAAAGGGTGTATCCTTTAAAAAACTTTAACATCGAATCAAACAATGCATCCGTTTGTCTCTGAGAGCTCTGGAAAGTTGTCCAATTTCAGCATTCTTCGAACTTTGAGGTCCTTTTGCTAAGAATCCTTGCGTCGGGGAACTTTTTAGAAAACGCAGTTTAACTTGGGAATTCGTAACGAATCCAAAAATATAGCATCCATCGAGGTAAATTTAAAAAGCACTAAAAATGCTGCACAGTGTAATAGATTTCATCAATGGAGAAGGTTGAGAAGGTTTCCAGCAACAAGATCTTCATTCTGATATAACAAGCTCACGTCCCACAATCTTAATTTGATATACAAATAAATATAAGAAATCTTTTTAATATTCTTTATAATTTTATGTTTTTGGATCTCATGTTTTAATAGATGTTGGTTTGTTTTGTAAGCTATGTTGACCAGCAAATACAATGTAAGCCCTGAAAGCTGCAAAATACCTAACAAAGATTACAAAGTGGAAACAAGTAAGCCACTTCTTCAAATATCCCAACAAATAGGTATTACATGGAATTGAAAACTTGGCTCGGACCAAGCCCTTTGATAACACGCTTACAATGGCATCGTTAATGGATATCCAGAGCCACTGGACGGATGCAATCACCATCAATATCCAGCAATCAATACTCGATGAGCCAATCGAAGGCAAACCAGACCATAAATGCCAGTGAGCCACTTGAAAGTCATCAAAGCTGTTATCTAATGGAATTCTTAAACTTCTGCCGTCCATTTTGCACTCCCTCTCGGTCTCTCCTTTTATTTTCCCAACCAAAGGGTCCCATAATTAAACATGCAACGCATAATGGAGCTCTAATGGCTAATGAATGGGGTGGGATTGGGTGGTTTGGGGGGTTTGCGGGGTTGGAAAGGGGATGGAGATGAAATGCAAGATGCCAGGCGGTGTAAAATTTGCATTTTTCCCCGTTCTGCCCCTCTGTCCCTCCCGTCGTGCCAATGGAATTGAAAACAAGAGAGAACGCTATAGTCGGGTTGTTGTCCCGACTATCTAATACCCGTCACTCAGCTAAAGGGAGTGCGAACGCTGTGTCGGGTTGGTGTCCCGACTAATAATCGTAACTCAGCTAAAGGGAGTGCGAGGGAGATAGATATATAATTTTTGATTGCGTATAACTTTTTAATGAATGGTCCGATTTGAAAAATGTCTTCTACATTTCGATAGGTATAAATATACACAACAAAATTGCATTTATACTTCTCGGAAATCTTTGAAGATGTGGGCGCAGGACCCATTTTAAAATCGTTAGTGGGCGATTGTGGGCGTTAGAGGGGGCGTGGCGCTCGGCTAAAATAAACTTGCGCTGCGTAGGAAGCCAAAGAATATGTGTGGGAAATCTCAACCTTCTAGCTTTTGTAGTTTCTGAGATCTCAGCGTTCATACAGACGGACAGACAGACAGACAGACAGACAGACAGACAGACAGACAGACAGACGGACAGACGGACAGACGGACAGACGGACATGGCTAGATCGACTCGGCTAGTGACCCTGATCAAGAATATATATACTTTATGGGGTCGGAAACGCTTCCTTCTAGCTGTTACATACTTTTGCACGAATCTAGTATACCCTTTTACTCTACGAGTAACGGGTATAATTAACTCATTAAACTCGACGGCGGCCAACGCGTCGTATACGTAACGCGCCAAGATCTCGCCAAAGATTAATGATTTTCCAAGTGACAGAGAGGAAGGTGAAGAGGTGGAAACCGTGAGATATAGATCTCCCCGTTTGGCGAGAATTTCCATGCAATTATTTTCATATCAACTTCAATGCGCCGTGAAAAGTCTCGCGCTGAGGACGAGAGGACGAGAAGGACAGCAATGAAAAACCGATTTGCTGTTGTGACAATTGTAATTTTTCACTCGCTTGGTTTCATTGTCCGAGTTAAACTGATGGTGCCACTGGCAGTGCCACTGACACGGCCACAGCCACTTCCTCAGTTCCTCAGATAATCAGAGGTTCCACGCAGGGCTCTTCCTTCTCTGAATTTCATTTAAATGATTACGGTTTTTCATTTCCCCTTCGCAGTTGGCTTTTGTGTGTTTCTGTTTTTGTGTCTCCGGCCATCGGCGACCATCACGTGAGGCATAAATTTTTCATCGAGCCGACCCACCGTCTTTTGGGTATATTTTGCACTCCATTGGCAGTTGGTGTCATTTGGAGGGGGAAGGGGGATGACCAATTGGTTTTATGATCCATTCCGGCACACTTATTGCCTCCTGTTTATGCTGGCGAATTCTCTTTTACGAGCCCCTTTCATTTCTCTTCATTTTGTTAATCAATTTCTGTTTGTATATTGGTGGGAGACAGGCCTAAATCAACATTGCTGTTTAAGCATTTAAAGAAATTTATATAAAATGGAATTTAAAAATTTTAAAGGCAGATGTCAAGATATTTTTGGTCCCAAGATATATTTGCCACTAAAAAAGGAAATTTTTTAAAGGAATTTTAAATTTTCTCCAAACTAATTTCATTGTTTTTAATAATTTTGCCAAGTAAAGAAGAAATTAAATACTTAATTTAATTGTTTAAGCCTTGGTTTCCTTTTTAAACTTGCCAAATTGCATTTCGTCTAAAATTGCTGACCACAAATGGAACAATTAAGCTAATATATTCCTTTAAACATTCGCCATATATTTGCTAAAGTTTGGCTTTAAAATCTAGCTCATATATATTTTTGCTTTGCGGTTTGCCCGAAAACTCGGCGCATGTCAATTATGCAAATTCATTTTTCGCCCATATATCCTCAACGAAATGGTCCCAAATGTTCCGAAACGTTTTTATAAATTCATTAGAAAATAAGTTTTACTAAGGCCCCTTGTCCCCCGGATTTTATACCTCCTGCTCAGACAAAATGTACGCCTAATGTGATTTCCTTTTCGGCAACTAACTAACTAAAACAAAAATAGTTGCAAACTACAAAATGATAAGTTAAAAGTTTAGTTAGATTAGGCTAAAGTGTTGCTGGGGAGAGAAAAAATACAGAAAAATGGTTGCTCAAAAGTTGTGGAATTTAAAAAAGGTTAAATTTTTAAACGGGAAGTAAAATAATAAGATACTGAGAAATTAATTGGAATTTTTAACAAGTTGATTGAGATAAAATATTATTTATTTTGTGACACATCTTGATCATTAAAATTCATTTGGCAAATTTAGGGGCTGCAAATTTAGACAAGGCCAAATCGGAAATATAATTTAAAAGTAAATTTCAATTACCGAGCGGAGGGCATTTATAAGTTATGAGCAGGATTCGTGACCGCACCGCAGACACGATACAAAAGTAAATGCAACATTTTTCGAAATATCAGCTATTCCCCCGTAAGGTCGCAGCTATTTTGTTGCCATTTCTGAACGACCGCAAGCCAGTCCCTAAACATTGGCCCAAGGACTAAGAGGACTGAGAGGACCAAAGGACCAAAAGACCAAAGACCGGTCCCGGTGATGGGGCACTGAGTAATATTTATTATCACAAAACATTTGTGCAAATGTCCTGCTCGCATAAGCAACGACGTTGTCGGCCAGTCCTTGGAGAACATTTATCTTATTATCTTTGCATATAGCGGCGGCAGCAACAACAGCAACAAAGGCAACAATGTCGCATAAATAAGACTCAGCGCGGCAACAACAATGCGATGATGAGCAACATTAGGCAAGGACAAACAGTGCCAGAGCCAGGACGAAGGATTCAGCAGGGCTCAGGGAAAAACCAAAAGTCAAGTCAAGCCAACAGACCGCAGAGACAACAACAGCAACACAATGCCACTACCAGGGGCAGAAAGTTGAAATTTTTGGCAAAAGCCTTGCCAACATGACAGTCAAGGAGCGATGGGGAAACAGGCCGCAAAAGTTGCTCATACGCCCCGTGTTTCCAAAAAATAAACCCCCTCCCTCCCCCCACCATTCTGTATTTGATTTCGTTTGTTTTGCCCAACAAACCCACACACACACATGGTAACTGCCTTTGGAAAATTTTTTAATTGATTAAAGCCGCATTTGCATTGCGGCTTACAAGAAGCTTAACAATTTGCGTGTACCCCCATATTATTTTTGAGGCTTTCGCCTTTATTTCATTTTATTTTATTTTATTTTTGCTTGCTGTTTACTCTTGCAAAAAGTCGCAATTGAATTTGTTGTTACGTTTGCCTTTTGCATTTGCCATTTTTGGCCAATGCAACTATGGTAATTAAAAATATACCCTAAGCGAATGGCATTTGCTGCAGCACAAAAATTGTAAATGAAATATTTACACAATTCCTAAAGTGATATTGTTAAGCTCGTGGGGGATTATTTGGCTGGAAATACTTGTCGGTTTTTGGGAAATACATGTACCTATATTTGATATGCAATATTGTAAATGTGTTTGCGGCATCTGAAAAATATATTTTGGGTTGTTAGATATTTCGTAAAAATTTGTAGTACCTTTTTTCTGTAACGGCTTTGTTTACAAATTCCCTACCTTCAAAAAATAATTCAAATTGCTTAAAGTCCCATGTTTTATAAGTTTCATTCAAAATTCATTTTGATACCAAAATAACGAATTAAGAAAAGCCACATTTTGGTGTATTTTATTAATATTTTTTTTACGTTTTGGAGTTAAAAGAAAAAGTCAGTTGTACGTTAGCCATCTGCTTAAACAAGTTTTTCATCAAATACTGTGACATTTTTTGAGCCAAAACAACATTGAAGGATGAGGTGAAGAAAAGGACTAAACAAATGGCTTCCAAATTGCCCACGGGGATTGCAGCTAAGGAGAGCCCGACTGAGAGTGGAGCACTCTCCTGGGTTCCTTTGGCCGGGCCTAAGCCAATCTGCTGCAAATGGAAAAATAATAAAATCAAAAGGCCAAAAAGCAAAGCAAAGCCAGAGCAAACTGAAACACCAAAAAAAAGGCGAGTCGATGGGGCAAACGGAAAGTTTCGCAATAAGCCAAACGAAAAACTTGGACTCATAACACAGGAACACAAAATTAAACTTTGTGAAATTTCCACGAACCATTTCAAGTTTTCCATGATGTTTGGGTGCTCCTGAGTAAAAGTCCCATACAAAATTATTTTCCATCACCTACAGGTTCCGCGGTATAGCTAAGAATACAAAAAACCGATGTTTGCCGACATTTTGAATTACGTGGCCTATATAATTGGACCAACCTTTATTATTTTCGGTAGGACCTACTCTCAATACATCAAGGCATTCCTAAAAAATAGTCCCCATTGTGAACCATTGCCCATGTCTTTGGAATTCGACGCCAAAGTTGAAAATCCCAAAATTGTAGAGATTTTTCTGATGGAAAAACAATTCTGAGGATTAAATCTTGAATGGAAGTAATTTTAACTATTCATTGTATCTATTGTTCATTGTATGCTTTAATTTCGGTTTAAAGCGTTTTCATGAGAACATTTTATTGGATTTCTTATACTAATAAAACCGTTTTTTTTATTTCATTATCTACTCCTAAATGTTGTCAAATTTTAAAAAAGTCAAGGCATCCTACAGAATGGGAGTAAACATTTACATTTCTCTGTGTATGTTCAGTGAACGTATTTTAGTTTCTTAGTTTTAGAGGTTGCCATGACTTATTCAAAATTTGACAACATTTAGGAGTAGATAATGAAATAAAAAAATCGGTTTTATTAGTATAAGAAATCCAATAAAATGTTCTCATGAAAACGCTGTAAACCGAAATTAAAGCATACAATGAACAATAGATACAATTAATAGTTAAAATTACTTCCATTCAAGATTTAATCCTCAGAATTGTTTTTCCATCAGAAAAATCTCTACAATTTTGGGATTTTCAACTTTGGCGTCGAATTCCAAAGACATGGGCAATGGTTCACAATGGGGACTATTTTTTAGGAATGCCTTGATGTATTGAGAGTAGGTCCTACCGAAAATAATAAAGGTTGGTCCAATTATATAGGCCACGTAATTCAAAATGTCGGCAAACATCGGTTTTTTGTATTCTTAGCTATACCGCGGAACCTGTAGGTGATGGAAAATAATTTTGTATGGGACTTTTACTCAGGAGCACCCAAATATCATGGAAAACTTGAAATGGTTCGTGGAAATTTTTGGCTGTGTACCTGTGTAATCAGGCGGTAAAGGTCGGCCAATTTCTTGTGGCTGCTAGTGATTTTGGGCCGGAAAATGGATCCAGAAAATTGAAGGGTGCGGTAGGGAAATAGAATGTATTTTGCTTTACGATTTGCATTGATTTCTCCAAACCTCTGACTTGATTTCCAATAACAAAAAGTATGTACCTAATGTTGATTTGAAATAGTCCTAATGCTACTTTTTAATTTACTTGTTTAATATGGGTCTAAATATATTTTTATGCTTTAAAATGTAAGACAGCAATTTAATCAGCGTGCGAGTGTCCTGGCAATATTTATGCAATCCTAAAACCTCGGAGCAGCTACAAAAACACCGTCAGCTATGGTAAAATAAACAAAATAGAGAGGACAGGTCGTCCGCATGTAAAACATACAAAACATTTGGCCATTTTTATCAGCGTTTCTGCTTACATTATTATCATTTCTGTTGTGGCGTCATTTTACTAGATAAGTTTTCGGTTTTTGTTGTTTTTCAATATTCGCTGTGGTCGCTGCAGTTATATTATATTCGCTATGTCTGCTGTTATAACAGAGGTTGTTTGAGGTTGTCGCTTTATGAAAAGGGGTTAAGTAGAACATTGGAGTAATTTTTTTTACGTTCAATATCAACCTCACATTATTGAAATATTTCATATTATAGGTTGTCAAAAAATAAACAATTAATAAAATAAATTCAATAGTCCATGTAGCATTTAACTGGGAAAATTTAATTGTTTTAATTAAAATGTTTGATTTGGAATTTAAACTATAAAACGATTTATAATTACTTAATTTTTTTATTTCTTTAGATAGTTAAAACAATTTTTTCTAGAAAATTAAGAATATTACTTTTTGTATTTTTGTTTTCTTGATTTTGTATTTTTTTTAAACTTTTGCTGTTGCTGCGTCGATTTTTGCTCTGCCATTTGAACAATTTCCGTTGTCAGATGTGTGTTTTGTGTCTGGTTCGCTTCGCTACTAATTTTTGCCGCATGCTCATGGACCAAAAAATTGCTGTTCCCATTGCCAATCGCGAAAGCCACGCCTTCTGCATCTCTGCCCCTCTTGGCCCCCTGGCGTACGCGGCGTATGCGTGTTAGCCAACTTGTCGCTGTTGTTCCTGTGGGTTTTGTTGTCTGACAGTTGGCAGGAAAAATATTAACGATGCCACAACGCTTTTAAAACACACATACCCACGTCTATATAGTTGTTCCTTTTTTTCCGTGTTTGGTGCAAAATATTTACTATACTTTAACCGGTATTCTCGGTTGGTTATGTTCCTGTTTTTTCCGTTGTCGTTCGCACAGTTTTCAACTATTTTCGTAATTGCGGCGAATTGTCGCTGCCATTAGTTTTCCCTTACTATTTTTTTATTCAGTATTTATGGCTCTTTCTTTTTCTACTTATTTATGTATTTAGTTGAAGATAACAATGTTTAAAGGATTTATGAATTTATTTTCAGTTTTTAAATAGTAATTTAATGCTGTTGTGGAGTCTTGCCTATTAAGTTTATACATAAATTCACGTTCCTGTTTTCTTAGCCACCAAAATTTGCAGTCAGTTGTGGGTTTACTCAATAACCAATGAAAATGATGATGAAATATTGGGAGTTTCCCAAATTCGGTTTGTGGCATATCTACCATCCTCCGGGCGTAATTGAAATTCCATCGTTCTACCGATAAGGGAGAACTGGACCATCAACGGACGTTGGGGAAATGCATGATAAGTTCTTCTGACACGGCCAATCATTTGGCCACGACTCGAATCCCCCCTTCATTTTCCCTTTGAATCTCCGTCGCCACCGCCGCATTTCTACGTGTTTCGCGTTGCAATTTTCAGCTGAGCTCATGTGCAAACGAGCAATTTTCGTCAGCCCGAAAGAAGAAACTTCGATGCTGTTTGAGTTTGATTTTGAGCTGCCGATGCAGCTTGCCTTCAATCAGCAAAGCTGATCGACAATTGAATGAAATGCGATTTGTGCCAACGAAAAGGGTCTGGACCCTCATTCTTCCATCCTCACAGGCTTTGCTTATTAATTTTCCAAGTAGGGCAAGGGCATTGGAGCCTAATTGGTCTCGTTTTAATAAGAGATTGTGAGCCATTTTCACTGCACAGAAAGAAACTTTTTTGGAAAGTTTTCATTTTCGATTTAATGTTAATATTGATAACATGATTTTGTATATATACAAAATCAAAGAAGTCAAATATTCCAATAAAATAAAAAATTATGAATTAAAAAGAAATTTAAAAAAAATCTCAACACATTTTTTTAAGTTCTGTAATTTGTTTTATTTCATTAAATAAATATTATTACCATTAAATATAAATTTTTAATAATTTTATTTTTATAGATTATATTTAAAATTTCCCTTCAGTAGAATGCTAATTATTTCCCGCGGTGTAGGGGCCAACGTAAATCGATTCCAGAAATTGAATGAAGCATTCGCTTCGCATTATTTGGATGGCAGATAGCTTGGGCATTGCGCAGTTGGTCTGGTGTATCCAATGAAACTCCATTTCACCCAATGGCTGGTCATCCTGTTGTTCTGCGGCTGTGTAGCCTCCATGGCCGACAAGAAGAAGCTGCGATGCACTTGGCAAACGCAGGCAAAGTGTGTCCATTGGAAGGGTAAAAATATTTGCGCCTGTCGGCCCATTTATCTGAACAAAACCTTCCGCGATTGTCCGCCCACTATGAAATATTTCTGTAAAGAAGTGGCTCATGGTCCCGACTGTAGATGCTATCGCGTGGGATAAGTGTTGAGAGATAGCATTTTAAGGGGTTTTAAATTTTAAAATTACTACCATTGTTATTTAGCATAACATATAATAAAACCAATTAAAGTTCTTAGAGCTGAACTAAAAATCGTTAGCAGTTGTATAAAAGCTCAAAAATATATAAGATACTATCAAAATTTTTACCTACCTACCTACCATCAAAATTTAATCAAAAACAAAAAAATATTGCTTTTAAATTCTTAAAAAAATATCTCCCATTTGACACGCTTTCTGCAGCATTCGATCCAGCTGCTTGTTTGCATTTGGTTTTTGTATAGTTACTTGTTGGTTTAGCCGGATCGGAATGCGATCGTTTCTTCTGCTGTTCCTCCTGGGATTTTGGTGCTATTTAACCTTGGCCGAGAAACCCTTAAAATGCACCTGGTGGGAGCAACACAAGTGTGTCTTCTACCAGGGAAGGTTAATTTGCCGATGTCGCCCAATCACCGAAAAGGACAAACGCTTTTGTCCCAAAGGAATGATTTACGAATGCAGGCAATTCCAGTTTGGTCCCGATTGCAGATGTTATCGAGACAAGCACGTTCCAATCAAAAATCAATTTTTGTAATTCTAAGAAGGATTAAGTAAAATTTTTACAGTTTTCATAAATAACATGAATTTGTACGTTTTTTATAAAAATATTAATATATTAAAAATATTAAAAATAGCAGATTTATTCTAAAAAATCTACTAAAATCAAGTTTCTAGATAACGAATCAGAAACAAACATTCATTCTCGTTTAAAATATTTAGCACACATTTTATTACATTCCGCAGTTAAAGGTTGGGTTGCTTATGTTTGCCAGTCGATTGGTAAAAGTTTTAATTTATTTAGTTCAGCACTAGAATTCAATTATGCCGGTCTGCATCCTAAAGTTCTTATCTCCCCTGGGCTCTTTTCACATCTCTGTATTTTTCTCCACCCACGTACTTTTCGAAATGTTAAAGCTCTCGCATTACGCATACGCCGCGTGGGCTGTTTTCCATGTGCGTGTGTGTGGCTTTTGTCGGTGCTTGCGTGGGTGTATGCGTTATTGTTATGGCTTGCGATGCGGTTCATTTGGTTAATGCACCTCATCTGGGTCAGCCTATTATTCACGGTTGCATTGTATAATGACAATTCCTCCGAGTGGTGTGCCCGTGTGTGTGGGTGTTGGTGCATCTGTGTGGGAAATGCATATGTGTATGGGTTACAGATTCCAATGTATGCGTTCCTTTGTTACCCGCAAGGCTTTTTGTTTTGTGAAAACTAAGCCATCGATGATGGCTTCGCAGTCGAAATAATGAGGCACCCATCTGGAATTTAAGCCTTTTTTGACCAGGTCTCAAAATTTCCATTGACGGTAGATGACAATGGGTGTTGGATGTTCCTCATTTTTTGAATTTACTGCATTTTTAATTTTAGTTGATACACTTTTCTATTTGTAATTTAAAGCAAGTCCTTCAAATTGTAGAAATTAAAAAGGTACTTTAAAATCCATTAGTTTATCAGGATAAGCCAGGATAAAATCCCATCACTATCACAAAACATAAAGATTTTTTTAAGAACAGTATATATTTAAAACAATTTAGGTCAAGGGATTTTTGTTGCGTCCGTGATCCCTAAGATTAATTTAAGAATTGTAAAAAAATTTAATTTGATGAAATAATGGTAACTTAGGTCGTTTGAAATTTTGTTCTCTCTTAAGATAATAAAAGTTTGCTGAGTAAATAATTATCTTTCTGAAATATTAAAAAGAACGACCAAGAAAATGGAAATGAATTTAAAATAACTATTAAAATAATAATTAATTGGGTCGTTTGCCCGCTGAAGGGTACATCTCTTTGCTTCTGTTGGTGGCACCTTATATGCATTTTCCCCTGCATCAAGCTCGTATATCGTGGTTTATGAATGCGAGTGCGAGCGGGGGCCATTCTGTTAATGAAATTTTCGTGGCCGTGTGCATGGAAAAAAGTGCTTTCAATAAATAAAATGCAGGGCCAGTGGTCGAGTGCTTGAGCATAATTATGCGTTAAAAAATTACAATAATTTTTAATTAACATAGCGAGCGGGCAGAGCTTGCGACCAGGTAAATGGAAGAAAAACAAACGAGCGAGCTATTTATAATTGCGCGTTATGCAAATGCAATAGCTTCAAGGAAAAGAATAAAAGATTGCGGAAAATTGAGAGAAAAAATTATTTAATGGATAAGTACAGTTAAATTAAATGTGTGGCTTAAATATATTTTCTATACAAATTAAACAAAACAAATGGGAAAACTGAGTGAGGAAAAGGGATTCACCATTTGGGATTTGGCCGAGATTGCAGTTGCTTGAGGATTGCATTTCCACCACTCAAGAGTCCCTTTTCCTTTTGCTCAATTGTCAAGGAGCACTTTCGAGGCTGCCACGCCCCTCACTAATTTTATCTATTTCTTGCACTTTGGCCAAAAAGCAATTGTCTTAGACAACGTTTCATCATCAAGGCAGACGTCGCCGCCCTCAAGTGGAAAAGGGAGGTGGAAAAGCGAGGTGGTGGGCGGAAAATACGGAGTGGTGAGGGGTCGGGTGAAGGGCACTTGAGCTTGAGCTTGTTGAAAATCAATTTCTTGCATCATTGTTTGCCAAGTGAAGTGCACTGGAAAATTTCTTCGTAGCCAACAGAGCAGCACTCCTCATTCTCCCCAACTCACTTGGATTTCTCCTCTGGCTGTGTTAAAAATCAACGTCATATTGATGCATCGAGTGCAAAGCCAAATGAAAGCAATTAAGCTGCTCAACTTTTCGATTCCGTCTACAGAAGGGCTTATCTGGAATGGGGGTTTGGTGAAATGGGCTGAAAAAGGTGTTGGTAACCCCACCTGAAAGATTCATTTTCCTTTGCCTGATTACTTTTGGTCAATTGCCGTCGTTGTTGCTTTGCTCCAAAAGCGTCCTGCATCAAAGTTGGCTCTAACGAATCGTAATAAAGGAATTAGCCAGGGAAAAATTCCTCGTCATGTGAAGCTGTGAGGTTTCTGATTTGCATTCACTTCAACAATACCTGATATAGTCGGGGTCAAGAAAATTGGGAAAAGGCTAAGGGACAACCGAACGTGCTTTAGACCCAGCATTTAAAAATTGTATATTTTTTTATACTCTTCAAAAGGGTTTAAATACTCAAATAAATAACACGTTTGGTAGTTTAGTTTTCGTAGACTGACCAATAATGAAATTCGTTACGATTGTACCAAAAAACTACGACATATCTGGTATACAATTTTTTGACTTTTATAATATGGATCTGTTATATGGATCATCAAACTCATCAAGCTGATTTTTTGCTCATTTATTTAGATTATACATGGGAATTAACGTACCGGTGATTTAATAGATAGAGCTATTATTGCCAAACCTAAATTTGTTATAACTCATTGGCAACGAAACCGAGCATATTCGAAAATGGTTATTCGTCTTCGTCTTGTTCAATTTATAATTTTATTTTGTTTTATTAAACAAGTAAGAAACATTTTATTATTAATTCCCTTATGTATAATACTTACAACGTACTTAAACGATTTTGCAGATTATATCAAGAGTGGAGTTTACAAACGTTAAATGCACTTCCCACGACCCTGAGTTCGCCAACTTTGACTATTGCTTGCTAAAATCAGTGAATCGTACATATAAATACCTTTCCTTAAAGGTGAATTTGGTAAAAAAGCCTATTACCAAAATAAAAGTGTGTAAATGCTTAAACAAAAAGTATTTGATCTAATTAATCTGTTGTCGTTTTAGGTCAACGTAGCATTATTTCAGCGTTTAAATGGCTATAAGCCGTTTCTCTATAACGTTACAGTAGACGCCTGCAAATTTTTGAAAAATCAAAAATCGAATCCCGTTGCTACTTACATTTATAGTTTCTTCAAAAGTCACTCCAATATGAATCATACTTGTCCCTTTGATGTGAGTACACCGCTTTAATTATTTTTTATATGGATACCTCACATACCTTTTATAATTATTTGCTTTCAGCACGATATTATTTTGGAAAGGCTTAATACCAATTTTCTTAATATGCAAGTAACAGATGTTCTTCCAGTTCCTCACGGCGACTATCTTTTTCATTCCAACTGGTTTGCTTATGATATTAACCGTGCTACTGTAAACGTATATGTCACAATATCTTAGTGCTTTATGTTTTTAATGTGTAATAGAATTCTAAAATTTTGGGTATTTTACCAATTTATTAATTTACTAAATATTAGTAACAAATCCAGTATTATCACTAAATTAGAACTTGCGATTAATAGGTATACATTTAAGATGCAGCACACTGTTGGAATGAGATAATAATTTGTATTAAAATCAGAAATATAATGATTTGGAGACAATGGATCATGTAATTATATTTATACCCTTTCAAAGTTTATTTTTTTATATTATATCCTATAGTTCCCTTAGAAATTAGCGAAAAACTAAAATAACAATGGGTTTAGCTGAAAAGGCAGCTAGTTTCTTTTCTTATCTTGGGTTAATTGGAATATAAATATACCCTTTTAATTATATAACCTATCGCACTCTTATGCTTTTTCATGGCTCTAATGCTAAAGATCGTTCGGGTAAGAGTATCCTATCTCCCGTTATACAGCTTATCATTTCTCCTTTGCTGCTATTGTTATTGCTGGCACCGCCATTCATTTCGTTGCACTAATTTGAGGAACACAAGCGCCAATTTCTTTTCGGGAAACAAGCGAACGGACAAATTTGCTCTAGACATCCTGTTTCCAGTGCCTTCTTCTTCGTCCTGGGCGAAAAAGTTGTAATTCTATTTTCGAAATTCGTTTAGTCCTCTGTTTGCGCAAGAATCCGTTATTTTCTTTGTGTGCCGAGCCCCTACCAAAAGACCCGTCCCTGTCACCCGAAAACACGAAATGAAGTTGCAAACTTTTCACTCTTTACTCATTTTTGTTTCTTCATTTTCCTTTTTATACCCTTAAAAGGGGTAATATAGCATTGTACTGCATTTCGTCAACACTTTCTAAATTCGGAAAGAGTAATTTATAGTTTTGTCACGCTTAAACACATATTTTCCAATTCAAAACTAAAATATTTAAAAAAAATCCTATTGCCAATTTGTTTTATATATTTTTAAGGGTATTTAAAGTATGACGATTAAAGTAGACTGCGTTTTCTTGTTGTTTCTTCATTTTCCTCCTTTTTTTTAGTTGGGAACCTTCGTTTAGTTTGGCCATGCGTAGATCTGGGAGGTGTAAAGGCGATAGAAGGGAGTGGGTGGTCTTTCAGGGGTGGTTCAGTGGGCGGTTCAGTGGGTGGTGCAGAGGTACAAGTATCGGTGGGTCGTCTCAACCGCCGCTGTCATGTCATCATGTTGATGAAGCAACCGGATGATGAATGGACGTGCGCCACAGTGGAGCTTCAATTGATGCAATCAGAGTAAAGTGACAGTTTTTTTTGCGAGCTCCTCTGGCTTTTTTTTAGCTCCGTTTTTCGCTGTCCCAAAGGTTCTTGGTGTTGCTGGTCGGTTGTGTTGCATATCGCACGTTGTTCGGTTTGTTAGTTGGCCGCGTTGTTGCTGTGGTTCTTGTTGTTGTTGTTTTTGTCACTGGTTATTTGACTGGCGGTTTGATGAGTTCGATGCGATTCGCTTCGGTTATTTTGTTCCCTTTGAGGTGAGGGTTTAATGGAGTGGCCCAAAGTCTCTAAAATAAAGTTGAAATGCTAGCAAAGATATTTAAATTAATTTTTAAATATTTTGGCTTACATTTTGTAATAAAGTTTGACATTCTACACCTTGCGATTGATTTTATAAACTTCGGGAAGGCAATATAGTCTATTATAATTGGATATTTATCCTTTCCTCACATGTTTAGATAGGGATCACCTTAAAATGATTAAATATTTTATACTATACTCTATTGCTTACATACATATTTGGTAGGCAGACGGGATGCTTTGGATAAAATTAATTATTTGGTATTAATGTCTTTCTCATACAACCCCTCTACCTGTCGACTAAACTGCAGTCCATCTAATAACATGGAATCTATTCTAATTTGCAGCCTGCAGCTTACATGATATCATCGACAATTGTGTTACGAATAATTAATAATTAACTATACACAATGCAGCCAGTTTTGACCTAGTGCTTTCAGATTACCACCGTTCCTATCACTTTTCACTCAGGTGTGGTGATTTATGGGTGAGAGAGCAAAGTCATTTGGACATGCTTCGATAAAATCTTTTAATCGCATGCTGAGCCAACGCGGAAACGTTCAAATTGCTAGTGTTGATATGGGGGATTGGCAATTGTAGTTTAAATAGTTTAACAACGAACAAAGCTAATGAATAGGTTGGTTTAATCTAGTGGCGGATCCAGAAGAACATTTTTGCTGCACATTCTGTGAGTGTGGGGGGGATTCATACAGAGTATCCACTTTTCCATCTCAAAAACATAGTGGCTTGACCCAAAAAAAACTCGCCACGCCAATCAAATCAACTGCTTAGCTGGCCAAACGAACTATACCTATAACATCATCTCCATTATCGAAGTCCAGGATAAACTACAATTTTTCTTCCCCTCTTTGTCCAGGGCAATCGAAAAATATGAAAAGCTTAAAAAAAAGTTGTTATATTGTTTGACCAATGCTTTTTTCTGCTGCCTTCGCTATCTGCAGCACAACAAATTCAACTTTTCTGTGCGATATGAAGAAAATAGAAATTGCTTTTTGGTCAAATACACACTAGTGGAAATCGCAATGAAAAATAGGAGGAAAAAGAAACCGGGACAAACAGCACAAAAAAAAAATGGAAATTAAGTTGCCACAAAGCAGATATCCAAGAGGCAAGCGGCAGTCGGCCTGAATAAATGCACGAAATCAGCATAATGTAATGGAAACAATTTTTATGACAACAGACCGAACGAAACCAACATCAGATGGGATCGCATGGGATGGTATGAGATGGGATGGGCTGGAACCAAAATGGCCCTGGCCATGGGAGGATGTCCTCTTCCTGGGGCACTGAATCAAGTCCCTGCTTTCGGATCCGGACCAATGTCAGCGTAAAACTGACAAATTAGCATTTTTTCCATTTTCCGGACCCGCCCATTCTGTCCTCCCGCCAACCACGCCAACTCCCCACCAACTAAATATTTGTCCGGCGACCGCAGCTCAGAAAAGATATATAAAAAACGAGTGACTGGTAAAATAGTTGAGTTGAGTTATTTTTGCAGCTGACCTAATTTTATAATGGAAAACTTGCGATAAGTCGGACATCAGAAAAAAGTGCGGAAAATGGGGGAGGCAAAGCTTCTGGATACACTTGCAAAAGGAATTTATTGTAAGGGATAGAGTTCAGTTTAGATATTGAGCAATAATAATAATAATAAAAATAATAGCACTATTATTTAATAATTATTAAATAGCTATCGAAAAAATGAATGGGGCTAGTTAAATATATTTTTGAAATTTTACAGAGTTCCATTTTAAGATGAAATATTTTTTTGCGATATAAAAATATATATTATTAAAATCGTTGCAGGATAATAGTATGGTATAGCTTAGAAAATAATATTCCCGGCTACCCATATAAAGAGTATAGGTAAAAACTACTAAAAGACAGGAAAAAAAAAATTGAAGGCAATAGATGGAGATGAAAAGGGAGCTTGAGCTCAAGATGGAGGCGCTCCAGGCAAATAAATAGCCGCTTGGCCCTGTCCTGCTGCCTTTTCATTTCGTTTCATTTCATAGAGCGAATGAGACGAGTAGACAAGCTGTGCGAAAGGGAGGGCTCTAGACGGGCAAATAAATCTCTTTTGTGTGGACCTGAATTTAATTTCCACATGCTCATGAATAATTTTCAAATTTTCAAATTCAGTAAAACGTGAAGCGTATTTCCGGCGCCCCTTTTTACAGGTCGCCCCCCGCAAGGACGACGACAGCGACAGGGACTGGCACTCATCTCACGCTCAGTCCTTTTAGTCCTTTTTGGGCATAAAAAGTTATGTCAGCAGAAGATATATGGCCATATTAGGAGGCCCCCGCATATCCTCCGTCATCAACCTGCTGAGATTTCAGCCTCAAAGTCCTTTGCATGAGTTATTTGCCCCAGAGTTGGCCGCACAAAAATAAAATAAATAAAGGGATCCGCCTCAAAATCAACTCGCATACCTTTAAATGCAAAAAATCCCTTTATTATTTTTTCACGCGTTTTTTGCGGTTTAAAAAACTGTAGCCATAACTTACATCCACTTATTATATCTTTAATGGCACTCTGGAACGACCGTCCTCGGTTCATTTAAAATTATTTAAAATACTCACCATTAAATGGGAAATATTTCATGTGGCACTTTAATTAATGTGAATGCGAATGTTGCAAGTGACAAAACAATGATAATTGTATGGCTGAGAGCGTTCACCACGGGCATCAATTTTAATGGCCCCGACAGACAGGTGTGATCCATAACTATAAACGAGTGTCGACTTTATAGCAAGTCGAGGTTGATTACACATTTGAATTGGATTAGGTTAGGCTGTCACAAAAATCTTGGATACAAATTAAAACTGTTTTAAAATAATTTTTCAATTAATTTACGAACAATATATGTCTCATGGAAATAGTGCACTTAAAAACACTAATTTCATATAATATTAAATAAAGATTATATTTTCTTTTTTATTTTTAAAATTTATTTGACTTTTAGTAATGCTGAGCAGTGTTTTTTTTAAGAACTGCATGCGAATTTTAATTAATAATAATATACTTGGTTAATGAGAATGGACTTTCTTTAAGTTAAATAATTTGGTTAACCATAATGGCAGTGAAATTTATCAGTAAATGGAAAGAGGTGGTAAATTACCCCTCTTAAAATATTAACCATATTCACATAATCTGCATTTAACTATTATTGCCATTAAAGCACACAAAGAAATACATGCAAGCTTATAATAATATATTTTCTCAAAATAGAGTTCGTTTAGCTTGAATATTTGCCTCTTTACCCTTAAACAATCGGCCACAATACGCTTTAGTTTGGATTGTGTTCCACTTTGCTTTGACAAGTGGGCATGAAATAATACTCGGCAAAATAAGGCAACATATTTATGAACTGCTGACGTCGGCAGTCGACAGTCGGCAAAGAGGAAAATAAACAGCCGGCGAAAGGGAGAAATGGGTGTGCGTAAAGCCCACTTCAATGCATTTATTTTGCGAATTTCATTTATCAGCGAACTCTTCAGACGTCAGAGCATCTGGAAAATCCCCGTTTTCCCACTGGTTCTAGGAAATCAAGGACCACAGAGAAGCTTATCGTGGCAAATCCTATTGTCGTCATATTGACATAACCGCAGAACCATCCGCACCCGAAAATAATCCACCACAGGAACCATTCCCCCATCTTTCTTCTGCTTCGCAACACCCACCATTCATCTTCTACGAAATTTTGCAGCGAAACAACTCGGGATCGGCCCTTGTCCTTCGTCCTTTGAGTCAGTGCTGCGGTCGCTTGGCCTCATTGAATGTCGATATGGAGGTGCCAGCCCCAAATGCAATGTAGTCCAAATTCCTCTGGCAGTTTTTGTAGTGTTCGACAATTTTTAGATTTTTCAATGGAATCTATTTTTCAATTTTAGCGCTACAATTAAATTTTATTAAATACTTTTGTTCTGAAATGTACTTTTAATATTTTAGTTTAAATCGTTTTAAAAGCCATAACAAAATGTTTAAAAGTCAAAGACAACATTTAATTTAATTATAATTAATTCAATGTAACTAATATTTTTTTATATTTTTCGCAAATTAGTGTGATTTTTGTTATTGAGTGCTGTCGAATATCCTGCAATTGGAAAAATGCTCCTTTGAGTCCTTACTGGTACTTCTTGCTGCTGCTCCTTTATTCCTTCCTGTTGGAAATCCTCTTACTCCTCCACCGCCGCTACTCCTTGGCGTCCTCGTCCTGTTGCTGTTGTGTGTATCTTACGCTTCAGTGGCTTAAGTTTCGTACTTGGCGCGACTTATCTTTTACAGCGACTTGTTTGCAAAATGACAAAATGAATGGTGCGGTCAGCAGCTCTTCATCTTGCCGCTCGAGGTCCTTCCATTATCCTTGACGCTTCATTGGATTCCTCAGAACTTCGTCAAAATTCACTTGGTCGCCAGTTCGCTTAGGATTTTCCTACAGAAAATGGTACACAATGCAATGTCAAATGAATTGGGGGAAAATGCCGTTAGCATCGAGTTTGGCCCTTACAAATATGGGTTTATTTATGATGGATTTGTTGTGCTTGGTTGTCGGGCAGATAATGAATATATTTTTTTTGGACATTCGGTCATTTTGACTGGGTTGCACTTTAATAATACATTTTGACAATCTAAAGATTGGCTATTTCAAACAAAAAACCTTACAAAATGAATGAAAGATTTAGGTTGAAAAGCAGATTCTAGCCCATATTTTTAAAGATTTATTGATGTAAATGAACGTTGTATTTTGTATATAATTTAAGACCCAGCAATGCCAATAGCTAGTAGGTATTACTACTCTCAGGATTAAAGTTCATATTTTTTTTTCCGTGACCAACAAGAGTGGCACAATTTGGCCATCATATAAATTTGCGGCAGGCCGCACACACTTTTTATTCGAGGCCAAAATGCAAAGTGTGCGCCATTATGTTGCCAACGATTCCGGTTAGTCCCCCTTGTCCCGAATGACCGGCAACTGGAGTTCAGATCCTGATGAGGAATGAGGCTGGAATTCAGCGAGCTGGCCATGTCGTAATTAGCAGTGCACGGCGTTGCCGGCGATAATTAATGACGTTGGTCACGTTGGTTTTATGTCGATTTCATTCATGACACAGCCGCGGGAAACGTCCATCCCCTACCACCCCATAACCACCCACTTCAGCCACCCCTCGGTGATTTGTCAAGCGTTCCGATTGAAAAATAAAGAAAAACGGCTTCGACCTCGACGACTGCATGTAAATCTACATTAAATTGAATTTCTCGTGGCCAGAAAAAAAGTCCGAGGGTGTTTGGCTCTTTTATTTTATTTTTCACTTCTGCTCCATTTCGCTGGGCCTTCATTAAACGCTGACCATTTTGAAATTCAATGCAATTTGAACTTTCAATTCAGTTGAGTTGAGTTCAGCTCGATTCGATTGGTTTCGATTCGATTCGTTTCGTTGCGGGCTGCGCATAATTGAATAATTTATGGACGTGCCGAGCCAAAGTTGTCTTTGATCAAGTTTGGCCAGCAAAGCGTTTTCTTTTTAGAGGTCTTTTTTATCTTATTTTAAAAAATATCCTTTAAATTTATAACAGTTTTTTAGAAGCACATTTTTTTTGCCAAATATTAAATAAGGTAAAACATTTGCTAATTTATCCACTTCCAGTGCCCAATTAAAACTTTTCACTTAGTTGATGCCATAAATTAAATGCCCGAGTGGTCAGTTTATTTAATTTAGCACATTCCTAGTCCACTCTTCAGATATTTTATTAATTGCAGTTTGTTTCAGCAGCGGGGGCTATTTACATATCACTTGATTTGCCAAATTTTCTGAATAGATTGTGGACGAAGCAGTCGAGTTGATTAGAGTGCAAATGCCAACGCAGCTTGTTAACTAATTGAGTGGCCATTTTGGCCCACTCCACATGGCTATAAAATTAATTAAATTCATTTTGTTTGATAACCCGCGCTCATAGAGCTTTACCCAAATCGAAGCAATGGATAAGAATTGCGGATCAAGTGAAATGCCATTGAATAATGGAAAATGTTTGATTTTCTTGAGCGCAGCTCATGTATTTGCCATTGCCAGAATTTCATCAAATATTTGCATATAATACATCCACCGACTGTGTGCATCTGTGCGAATATTTAATCGGTAAATACTTAATGCTCTTAGCCGTAATGCATTCAACATGAAAATGAGTTATTTGGCTTTCCGAAATACATCAAATTGTCTGCACAGCAAAATTTGCTGCATTTGGTCTCTAGGTTGGGTGAAGCTGCCAAGTGCATTTTGAGAAATCCGATCTGCTTTTGATAATCTCTTGAATGGACTATTATCTTTTGTGACTTAACCTGACATTCTTATCCAGCTTATTGTGCTTTCCGTTAACAATAAGTCAATGATGGGCTTATATTGTTAGGAATAGGTTTAAAGATTTTTATTAAACTAGTAATAAATTTTATTTAATTACAATAATAGTTGTTTTTAATTTTATTTTTTTTTTTTTTTATTATTAAATTACTTCAATATGTAATAATATTACATTTTTTTTCTTAATAAATCTTTTGTTTCATCTTTTTTTCCTTTTATGCTTTTGCTGCTGGCCGAGATTGTTTGCATAGTTGAACTTCATTGGAATGCAGCGAAATGTTGGCAAATAACAATCAAGAATCTAAAAATGAAGCGCATAGAAAGGATAAAAAATATTCCGCATAATTCCCATAAATTCATCGGATTTGCAGCTGGCTTTATTTACATCTCTGGATTAAATTGAATATTTATCTTAGTTATTTTCCACATTTTTACAGATTAATTGCCTTTATATTTCTAGTGAATTTTATGTTCTGTGTCAATTTATCAATTGTTTGAATTTTTATAATAATATTAATTTATGTTTGCCATCTATCACAGTTCACTAGTGTTTCGTTGTCATCAACCACTGGCTACAGCTGGTTGAAGGGGACCAAATGCTTGAAAAAGTAGATCTGACCCGATGTCAACCAGCTACACACAGCGTTGCAGGTAATCATTTTTAAATATCGCGAATTTCAATCAGGTTCCATTTGTGCACTATTTGCATTTCATTAAGCACGTTATTCTATACGTTCCGATCGGTAATATCAATGCGCCGGCAGTCGCATAAATCAATTCCCACTAATTACGCGCCATTGTTGTGAACGATTTTATTATTATTTTTTCTTGAATGAGAAATATTAATTAAATAAAATAAACATGCGCACAGGCAGTAAATCACAATGCATCGGTCAGCAGACATTGACAATTCTCGCCCAGAAAAGTGTGCTATAAATTGGGATAGTTGGATACCCTAAATAAACTTACCTTAAAAATAAACCCCTAGATTTTTATAAATCTTTATTGTTATTAAATAATATTTTTTATGGAAGCATAGGATTTAAAATAGAATTATAATAATATATTTTTACAACCGTTTTAATATTTTAATTTGATATAGTTAGGTTTACTTTCATATTATAGCTTTTATTGGTAGTTCCTAAAAATGTAATTTCTGCTTAAAATATAAATATAAAAAATCTGTATTTAAATTAATTTTTTTTATTGCATTATAAAAATTGTATACGAAATTCCTTTTTCCAATAAACTTAACCTCCCTTTGGAGGATAAACGCTTTAGCAGATATTCTGCAATTTAATTTTCCAGCTTTAATGGTTTGTCACGACCAGGATCATATATCCTGCTTCCTCCCAGTCCTTCTCCCTCTCTTTCTCTCTGCCACTCATTCATCCGATTGTTGTTTTGCATGCGGCACATTAGCTTCATTTGTTCTATTGTTTTGATTATGATTTACAATGCCCAATGCGCAGCTTTTGTTGCTCTGCTGAATGAGTGGCTCGTGTGTGTGTGTGTTGGTAAGCGTGTTATAGTGTGGGTGCGCACATGGTTGTGTGCGTGAATTTATGTTGAACAAAGCATAATACATTTGCATAGGGAAAAACGAAAGAGAGAGTGAGTCATTTGGACCACACAATAAATTTTATTTAAGCCCTGCAGAAACATTACCCACTATTTAAATGGACCCTTTGTGCAGCAGTTTTTATACCCGTTACTCGTAGAGTAAAAGGTATACTAGATTCGTGCAAAAGTATGTAACAGCTAGAAGGAAGCGTTTCCGACCCCATAAAGTATATATATTCTTGATCAGGGTCACTAGCCGAGTCGATCTAGCCATGTCCGTCTGTCCGTCTGTCTGTCTGTCTGTCTGTCTGTCTGTCCGTCTGTCCGTCTGTCCGTCTGTATGAACGCTGAGATCTCAGAAACTACAAAAGCTAGAAGGTTGAGATTTCCCACACATATTCTTTGACTTCCTACGCAGCGCAAGTTTCTTTTAGGCGAGCGCCACGCCCCCTCTAACGCCCACTATCGCCCACTAACGATTTTAAAATAAGTCCTGCGCCCACATCTTTAAAGATTTCCGAGAAGTATAAATGCAATTTTGTTGTGTATATTTATACCTTTCGAAATGTAGAAGACATTTTTCAAATCGGACCATTCATTAAAAAGTTATACGCAATCAAAATTTATATATCTATCTCCCTCGCACTCCCTTTAGCTGAGTTACGATTATAAGTCGGGACACCAACCCGAGTTCGCACTCCCTTTAGCTGAGTGACGGGTATTAGATAGTCGAGACACCAACCCGACTATAGCGTTCTCTTGTTTATGTTATTTTTTGGCAAACACTTACTAAAGTGTTATTAACGCTCATTAGACTCTGGGGCTTAAATCCCTTTAGTAAGAGTTCTAGCTCTTTTACATAGTTTTATAATTTAAATTTTAATAATATTTTTAATAAATTCACGAAACTCTACTTTAATTAACATAATTAACAAGAAAATCATAAGATTTCGATTTATTAACTTGTATAACATTTGCATTTGACAATTTTCCAATTTGATTTCAGAAGAAAGGTTCGCTGCAATTTAAAAATCATTTTGTAAAAAACTTGAAAATTTGGGCACAACATAATTCGCCTTTAAAGTGATCAAAATCGTGATTTAATTATTCCTCTTGCTTAGGGTTCAAGCTGCCAGTAGCATTTGGGATTTGGTTGGGAAAGAAATGGTCCTCCAGCTTCTTAACTCCCTCGGGAGTACTTAGATCGAAGGCGAACTTAAGGTATTTATCGAAATAGTTCTTGGTGCGATTGGTGTTATGACGGGTGGAACGATGACTGAGATGGGGTGATTTATCGGCACCCTTAACCTTGGGATCCTTGGTTTCTTTGGGTTCTTTAGGTTCCTTCAGTTCCCTGGGCTCCTTCTGCTCTTTGTGTTCCCTAAGTTCTTTAAGCTCCTTGGGTTCCTTAAAACATCGGATTTCTTTGGGTTCCTTAAAAACTTTGAATTCTTTGGTTTCCTTGAGCTCCTTTATCTCCTTGGGTGTCAGTTTTTGAAAGCTAGCTGTAGTCACCGAGGGTCGAACAGTTTTGGATGGTTGGCTGTTTAGAGTAACACGGCTTTGGTATTTTGAAGTCACTGCTGCACCGCCACCTCCGGCAACTCTGATCGCATTTTTGGAAGACTGGGCCATATCAAACGGATTACTCATCCTGCTCATATTGTGGATAATATCTTTTGGTGGTTCCGGCATCTGCTGTTTGGATGTCTTGGTGCGTCGATTGTTACTCACTTTGGAAATCTTATCTTTCGACGGTCCGTACTCGTCGACCTGCTGTCGATAAGTCTGGGCTATCGACGGGTTCTCTAATCGGGTTGTTTTCGCCTTACGGATCAATGTTGAGTTGTGCGCCATTTTGCTTCAGACTGCAACGAGTAAGGAAAACAGATACCGGAACTTATTGTAAAAAACAAATGTAGAAATAAGGCAGAGTCGGTTTTACTATTTGAAGCCAAATTCCAGGTTTATATGAACGATTTCTTGTTATTATAGTTGTTGTAAAAATCATGTGTTTAAGTTTGTTTGTTCCAGAATTATTGAAAAAGTCACAATTCTGCAAAATCTTTATTTAAAATGTATGGCCTCGAAATCATTTTAAATTCCAAAGAAAATACTCCGTCAAATGCTTCTAAAAAAGGTTAATAATCCTTGGTGAATACATTTATTTTTGCTCTCTTTTAAACACGACAAAAAGTCAAAGCTTTATATGCGAGTAATTTAACAAAGAGAAATGTGAAAGAAAAATGCAGAGATAAAAAGACTTTATTTTTGTTGGATTACTTTTTCGGGACAGCTGCTAAAATGAAAAGTGCAACAACAACAGAAAACAATTAATTCCGGATAAACACATTTTATAATTAAAAAATTCCTTCGCCTCTTTTTTGTTGGTTTCCTCAGTATATTTTGTTTTTGTGTGAGCTCGCAAAAACAAAGCCAGCGGATAAAGTGATAGAGTCAAAGAAATTAAGTGGAAAAAGAGAAAAAGGAAGAATGAGCTTAGAGAAGTGGCAGCAGAGAAGGAGAGAAACGAAGGACATCAAACTAGGGTATGGTCAGGAATTCTAGCGAACACATGGCGTATACGCAATGTTCCTTTGATTTCGACACAGAAATTTAATCATCTTTTCGGGGTAAAAAGAAAACCCACTAAGCTGATTAGGGTCTCTTTTTACTAATTTCTTTCTTATTTTCTCCCACTTTATTTCATCTTTTTTTTTCCAACCCTTTTTTTTGCATTTCCGTGGACCAAGTAATTTATTGTTTGTTGTGCGTAATTAACCCGCTTCGTGGTCGCGTTCTTGGCTTTCACACTTTGTTTTGTAGCCTTTTGCCTAATGACGTTGTGCACGTTTTGAGGCAAAATTTTCCCCCTTTTTTCTGAAGGAAATTTCATTTCATTTTGGTGATTTAAGTCTTATCTCCGTGTAAAGTCGTCCACGTAATTAGTTTCATTCCAGCCTCTTTCCATGGCATTTTTTTTCTCTTGCCCCCGGTTTGCGACCTGTGCAAGTTTTTCCCCTTTTTTCGCTTACATTTCACAAAATGTGCGCAGCTTGGCTGAAAAAAAGTGGGAGAAAGGCGGCGGGAGTGGCAGTTGACGGGGCCAAATGTCAGCTTAGCCCTCGCAGGCAATGCGAAATGACAGGCAAATTAAAGCTGAGTGGACGGGTTGGAGATGGCAGCCAGCAGACAATTTATCAGAGATATATATAACATGATAAAGGTATAAAAATAGCCATGCTTAACGCAAAAAAATGGGTGGAAAATCTCCTCTTTAAAAATACATTTGACTGCCTTTCATGAAACGAAAAAGTAGCTGAAACGGGAAAATGAAAAGGTGTCAAGTATTGTAAAGTCAGTTAAATTTTATAAATATTTAGTAAATAAAGATTTTATCATTTATTTATTGTTAAAAAGAAACGCCAGAACCTTCTAACCCAAATAAAATTGTTTAAAGTAAAACAAAGCCATAGAAAACCTTATCTTAAATACTTTATTTCCACTGCCATTTAAGTTCCCTAAATACGTAATACCCGTTTAATGCGCGCCTAACGAGTTGTCTCTTGTCCCTTACAGAATCTGCTCACTTATTTCTCAACTAATGTTTAAAGTTTCCTTAACGGGCTTAAGGCCCAAGAACAGGAACAAAGACAAAGCTCCAAGGGGGAATTGTGCTGAAGGAGTTCGTGTTCTTAGGCAGCCTGTTGCCAATTGTCGAGCAAACAACTATTTACTTGACATTTGCAAAGGAATGTGTTCTGTTCTGTTCTGTGGACCCCTCTTGACTGGCATTTTCCGCTTTCATTCAGGTCCCTTTATTGTCTTGTTTGCCTTTTTTTCCCTGATCTTTTCTGCTCAAGGAAGGACTTGAAAAATGCTTTAACTGCTGCATGCGATACACAAAGAAATAAGTATAATAAAATATTATAATAATTATAATAATTTCATAATAAAAGTGTGAATTTAAATGAATTTATTAAAATTATATACAATTAATATATTGACATACTTTCACAGAATGGAGCATTGCAAAGTTCGTATCCCAATAATAAGAAATATAATAAAAAACCCATTTTTACCTGTGCAGTTGCTCTTTCCACCTCTCCAAGGTATTGATGTCAACAGAACGTTGCAGCAACTTCTCACCTGCCTCTTCACCTGTCTTTTCCACTGAATATTTCACCGCTCGACTGACAGTCAATTGGAGTTCCCCGAAAAAAAAAACGGAAAACGAGAACTACATATATAAATTGCAACATAAATTATACGCACATGTCTGGGGGAAATCGAGCTGGGATAGCTTGTCCCATGTGCTTAAGCGGAAATCGTGTACAAAATGAAAATTCGGTAGGAGGAAAAGTCAGCCCCTGACCCCCTACATCCCCTAGATCCCCTAGACCCCCTGGAATTTCCCCTTCTTTCTGCTTTCCCGTTACTCCTGTCGCCGGCGCCATTCGTTGCTGTTAACATTTCCGCTTTATTTGTCTGTCTGCCCTTTCGCCCGCCGCTTTATCTGTATAGAATACAGATATATATATATATATATTTGTATGCCCGCTTTTCAGCTCGACGTTCCACCTACATTTGTTTGGAGTTTTTGTTGCTGCAGCTGCAGTTTTATTTTTGCAGTCCTCAGCGCTCGGTTTTTATCTCTTTTGTGTCGCCGCTGACGTTGTCTAATGTTTTAAATATAAACTCGAATATAATGCAGAAAATAAAAGCATAAATCAACGCAAATATCGCTTTTGGATTTCTTTTCAATCTGCACGAGTACACAGATACAGATACAGTTGGAGTAACTTTTCCCTTTTGTTGGTTTGGCTTGTTTGGAGACCATAAATTATTCACACGCAAGTTTATCTCTTAATGCGAAAGACTTTGTTCTCTTTGCTTTTCTTTTTCGGTTTCAGTTTACAAATAATCTGGATGCAAAAGTAATAAGTGAGTGGATAAACACGAGTGCAGGTAAAAGTATTGAAATAATGGTAATAGTTTCATTCGTATAAGAAATATCCTGTTTCTAGTTTTAATTTACTTAAGTCTCTCATTTGACTTCTATTAAATTACTAAAATTACTGAAAGGGAATAGTCTTTTATGGCCCTGTCAAAAAACTAATTTTCCAGGTGACAATTTCCATCGCTTGGAGCTGTCAATAGTTTTCTTCGACTACTCATTGCATTAACATCATTTGGTCCTGTCTGCGCTGACTGGCTCACCATTTCCCACTGGCCAAGGGAAAGTGACAGTCGAATTTCCCGTTTAGCTCTCGCACCCCGATGGGCGATCAATCAAACGTGGCATGCAAAGTGGGCCACCAAGGATTGGCTCGTTCTCCTGGCTCCTTGCGAATTGAAACGTGAGATGTGGACGCAGGACGCATCCTTGCCATCCAGTTGCCACCTGGCCATTTAGCCACACGAAGGCAGTTAATTAAATGATGAAAGCATTGACGTGTCGCAGGGACTAAATGGCCAGGAGGAGGATAGGGAGAGGCAGTCTGAGTTGGCCGAGAGCAGTCAGGAGTGCGGACAGGCGAGGCTGAAGGCTGGGCTTCTGGGAGTCGGGGGGCCATGTCCTTGGCCAGGACTCGCAGCTTGACAGACGCACGTTCGACCAGTTCATAATGCAATGAGGGAGTTCAGAACTCTGCGTGATATAGCCAACCACTCTGGGAACCGTGTGAAGTTTAGGTAACTGAAGTGGTTTTTGAAATTTTCTAAAAGTTTTGAAAGGTGCTAAGAGATGAATACTAATTGGGATCTCAAAAAGTTGCATATAAGGTTCTTTAAATATTAGGAACACCTTCTTATTAGTTATTTTAAAATATTTAGATTTTTTCTCTGATTAACCTTCTATCTTTTAACTCTGTAAAATCATTAAATTCTTTTTTCTTCAAGTCCTTTATCTAGTCTCTGTATCAAGAGATGTTGTATAAATCAAGGAAAGAGACAAGTCTAACCATCAAGTTTAAATGCAAAGTAAAAGCAAATGAGGACAATCTCCCTGCACCACTTGCACCACTGTGGTTGCACTGGGTGGTCTTTCGAATCAAGGTGGGCTGGGATTGGATTGGATTCTGTGCTCTTGGGGGTCACGTAGACGCTTCAGTTGCATGTCACACGCCGCTTGATTGGTTGCCTGATTCGTTGATTGCCCAGCTCGCCGCTCACGTGACAACGCGTAGCCCTCGGGCATTGTCCAAGGGTCCGGACTCCGGATCCCGGAACCGAGAGCATGGACATGGGCAATCCACCTGCAATCCACCCTCCACACACAAAACTCACCTGTCATTCCGTCAGTCGGTCGATCTCCGTGTGTGTGGCGTGTGCTCATTCTAATTTTCATTTCATTTCCACCCGAGAGCCACACAAACGCAAACTAACCAAGTCAGTTGGCCAGTTTAGTTTGCTGATTTGATTGATGGCTGGATGCTGCTGCTAATGAACTTACATAAGTGAAACCGTTAACAAGTTATGGCCCCGTGTTGCTGTGGGGCCAACAGTTTCTCGTGTTGCAAATGTAAACAGATTTCGGACTAGTTTCTGGTTGACCCCTCGGGCTGAAAAATGGCGAGCGACGAAGAGGAAACGCTGTTAATTAGCAAAGTTGATAAATTCACGCAGATTTAACATATCAAGTGGGCAGCAAAGTTTGTACACTCTGTTGCTGGCAGTTGTAGATGAAGTTTTTCTTTTTTTTTTTGGTCTTGCGTGTTGGTATTTTTTGGTTTTTGTGTTACCTTCGTAAAGTTGCTGACCATATCCTGGGAATTTCAGCCCAGTTTACATGTGGCTGCCTGTAAGTAGAGAAACATGAGAAGCTTGATTAGTGCATTGCGTATACGCAGGGATGTCCAGGAGGGAAACAAATGTGGCAAAAGTTTGAAGCATAATTTGTAAGTCGAACTAATTGGGCAATAATAAAAGGGGATTTTGTTGTAAAAATATTTAATTTATACTTTCTTCCTTTCAAGAAATAAATATTTTATCTAGCTCCAGAAGCAAATCAATTGTTTATTTTCTATTCATTTATTTTGCTTCAAATTAATCGTGTTTAATTTATGAGAAAGATTTTCCCTTCCTAGCTGCCTTCATCTTACTTATTCATTTACTTAGTATCAATTTTATGTAATTATTTATTTGGGCAAACTCTTCTGACTCTCTAATGACTTCAATTCAATTAACCAACTTTCATATTCAAGTTTGCCTGCCTGTCAACATTTCAGCATGTCAAGCACCCTCCACCTCACCGCACAACTTCTTTCCCTCAACTTTGTTTTCCCAGGACATATGTGTGAGTGGGCGAAAGCCGAGTCAACACTTGACGGCCAAACGATAATTTTCTTAACTAAATTGTCCAGGGCAAGGCAAACAAAAGTTGGGCAAACAAATAAACTCATCGAAGACATCAGGCCATTAGGTTCACTTAAAGTAGTTGGCCAAACAAGCGGAGGTGAGTGGAAAAGGTGGAAAAAAGTGGGCGGAAAAAACCGCAAAGTTTCTAAGCAAAACGCTTCAACTTTTGCATGTTCTACTGAGCTTTTTCCTCTTATTTATTTTCTGCTTGTTTGTTCTTCAATGAAAGGTTAACTCCCTAACAACTCCGGGACTCGACTCAGCATTGACTGACAAGTGCTGGTGTTTTCCTCCATATTTTTCCTCTTTTCGCGCCGGCAGAGCCAAGATTTTGTAGCGCCAAGGCGAGACAACATAAATCATGAACAGACACAGTAGAAAACTGAAAACGGAAAACTGGTGGAAAGTGCTTGGAGCTGGCCACAAAACTGCGGCGGAAAAGCCGCAGTGGAAGAAGAAGGAGCAGCTGGAAAAACCGCAAAGCGTTTTTGGTCTTTTGCTGTTTTGGCGGTTGGCGCAGGCGGAAAACTTGCCACTGCCACTGGCAATGGCAGCAATCGCTTCAAATGGCTTTAAAAGGCCATCAACTCGGTGGAGAGCTAAACTCTAGAATTTTCGCAACGCCAAGCGGCAAACTTTGTTTGTGGCAGCTGCAGTTTGTCTGTGCAAATTGGCGATGGCAACTAAATTGAAAAGTGCCGAGCTAAACGCCCGAAAGTAGGCAACGGTTTCTGCAGCTCAGCAGGATTCATTTCGTTTCAGTTTGCAGCAACCGCAGAAAGGATGTTTTTGCTTAAAGCTGCCGGCTTCTCGGATTCCTTTTTTTCCCCCAACAGTCTGCCCTGGACATTTCCTGCACTCGTTCGGCTCCGTTTTCTTTTTCATCTTTTTTTTTTGGTACCCAGCATGCCAGGATGTCTGGCCAGTGAAATGGTTTCGCCTCGCCCCTCTAGACACTATTAATTTGAGTCGTTTTTCCCGGTTCAGCATTTTATTTAATTTTTTTATGTTTCAATTTCGTTTCGGCATCCACTTGATTTGTGGCTTGTTTTCGTAATTTCCTTGCCTCCGTTAAATTCTTTCGAATTCTTTTGTTCTGTTGTATATAAATAAAATAAATTGGGTAAGAAACTCACCATTATCTTTGTTCAAATTTAAAAAAAAAATGTAATTAACCGAAATAAAATAATAGTAAAGATCGGGAAACTACTTTAAGTTTTCGAGAAGCTTTAAATCAAAAAAGCATTCTTTTTCGCAATTATTTTTGTAGAAAATGATTCTTGTTCTGCCACAGTCAAAAGCGAACGCTAATTGAAATTCCTCTCTCTCGACAAAAAACCGCACAAAAAATGCCGAGCCAATGCTGTCGGAAAAATACACATAGCCCACACATGGCAAATGGTTATCGATGCATCCGGCAGCTGTGGCAACTTCCGGTCGACTGGCCCCGCTCCGACTTCAGATTTCTATTCGGGACATTCAATGAGCGCGACAGATTAGCCGCTAGCCGATACCACAAAAAGCTAGAGGAAAGGCCGGGAAATGCTAGGGAAAGCAGCAGAAACGGCGGGGGAAAACCGACGAGAACGACAAAAGCGACTGGGTCCGTAATGATGCGGAAGTGGACAAAAGGCAGCCGCAGCAGTCACAAAAGCCCGAAGCCAGAAGCTGTAGCTGCCAATTCCACAGCCGATGGCTTTTGGCCATGTCCGTGGACAAAAAGGCATTCTAAAACTGCGGTCAATTGAAATGGCAATCAAGTTAGCGGGCCACGTCCTTGTCAAAAGGGCACATACACAGCCCATGGAGCGACTAAGTAGGGATGGCTGTCCTGTCATTTGCTGAAATTCACACCAAGGAACAAAGCCAAAGTTGCCAGGCAATTACGACAAAAGACAGGCCAATTTATGGGAAATAAAAGAATTTTCTGGCTTTACTAATTTTGTAATTACTGGAATATTCTTGGGAAAATGCATTGCAAAGGATTAAAATAAAATTAAAAATTCTCCAAACTTAAAACTAAATATATCCAGTTTATTAGGAATATTAAACCTTTGCTGCTCGAACGGAAATGTTTTTTACGATTGATTTTCCAGTTACTGTTTTGGCCTGGCCAGCAAATTTGCCAGCGTTAAATGGAAAATCAGATAGGAAAGGCCTGCCAGTGAAGTATGTACCACCTTTTCCGGCAACTCATTTGAATGTACTACTGCAAAAAGTTGGTAATCCAAGTGCGCTCCTTTCCTTTTTGCCAGAGTCGTAATTTAATGTGCTTGGCACTCTGTTTCCTTGGCTTTTTCTGCTTTTAAGTGGGAAATTCTTCACCCAGTTTCCCGAGCACTTTAAGCCCCGATTATGGTTGCGGCTCATTTTTTTTTAGCGCCTTTTGTTTGGGCCGCTTTTTTTTTGTTTTTGTTTGGCTCGCACGTATCACTGCACAAAGGAAAAACGAGAGAGAGAGGCCATTACGTGTTCAGCCAAGTGTGTGTGTGTGCGAGAGTTTTCCGCACTCCATGTGTGAGTGCGCCTGCAATAATGATCGGAAAGTTTCGCTTTGCAGTTGGAAATGGGAAATGGAAAACGTATACTGCAACCAAACACGCCCCAAGTCGTAAATATTTGGCAGGCCATGGGGTCATTTGCATAACAAAACTGCATGCGGTGCAGCCATTAAATAATTAGAAATGTTCCTTTTCCCAATGCATATCTAAGGGGTGGAAAGTCTGGTGGGGGGAAGCCCGAAACTTTGTGCAACGCCTTGGCCATTAAAGCGCAATCAACTTTCGGCATCATTGGCGCCGAGGCAAAAACGAAAAAAGGTGGAGAGACTTTTCAATTATTTCGGTAAAGGAATTTTAAATACTCTTTGGATTTCAGTTAAAATTAATTTGCATACTTAGAATCTTGTTTTATAAAATAATCTTCATATTTTATGAAATTTAATTTAATATGACCTATATGTTTTGAGTAAAAAGTATTTTAAAAAGTACCTTATGAAATCTTTTGTAATAGTGCCCTAAAATATGCAACAATATTTTTGGTGACCGTAAGTCCGTTTAGTTTATTCCGAGTTTCTCCCTGTCCTTTATTACTGCATACTTTTAGACACCTTTTAAATTAATTTCACTCTTTTCAGGTTGTGGTCTCTCAACGTAAAGTATTTTCGACGACATGATTCAATTACCCTTTCAAGCGTAAGAGTATTACTCAAACTTTGGCACAGCATTTGGGTCGTAATGCGCCCTGGGTGGCATTCACATTTTGAGGTTAGTTGCTGTCATAAATTTTTAGTGCCCTGACTTGGCTTTTGTTTCAGAACTGCACTCCCCTCCTTCCCTCCTCTTTTCCCAAGGAATTTCTTTTGTTCGTTCGCCTGCTCTAATTGGCAGCATTTGATAAATGCAATTGACTTGCATTTTTCCGTTTTTGTAGAGTTTTCCGATTTTTTTGTGCTTTACTGGTGATTTTAATTGCTCGTTAAGTAGTTTTAATGGGTGCGTGTGGCTTTATGGACTGCAGCGCCATTGTTGAGTCATTGCGAGTGCATTTAGAAAGCCAAAGCCTTTAAGCCGGGCCATAACATTGTGGCCAAAAGCCAAGCCAATCTAAGGCAGCCCGGGTGATTTTGTTGTGTGGGTGGGGTGGGAAGTAGGAAATGGGAAAAAGCTAAAGGAAAAGCATGTTGGAAAATTGTCAACGACAAGGAGCGACAACCGCAAGTCGAATTGACTTTGGCGCTTTTGGCTTTGACACGTTGACATACAATAAAGGTATTTGCCTTGGCCACGCCCTAAGCTCAGCCCGCCTTCGCATATAGCTTACAGCGATTGTCACATGGAATTTTCATCACCCGAAACGGCGACGTGTCACTCAATCCTGTTAGAAGCGAAGAGGAGGAAGTTCCTGGCTGGAGTGCCCCATGTCATCGTGTATATTGAACTTAAAGCAAGGTTTCTTTCTTCTACCATACCTTTCAATCGGGGAATTGGTGGGCGTATAGTTTTAAAAAAATAAATGGTTTTAAGAAACTGCACTACAAGTTTAAGAACTGGTGACAGTTGGGTTTTTTAAATAACTTTTAAAAGAAAAATTAGGTGTCTAAAAGTATGCAACAATATATTTTTAATCCAAATGCGGAGTGAATTTAAACAGGAAAACAGAGTGAATTTAAACATACTTTTAGTCACATGTTTGACATATTTGAATTTAATTACACTATATTAATACTGATAAATATTAATTTGCTAATGGTAAACACATTTTCTAAGGGGTGTATTAAATTCGAAAGACTCCTTTTCTCTTTGGATTTTTCTTTGCCCTCAGCTTTTTCTTCTTCCCTCCTTTTTTCTTTGGCCCGAGCTGGTTTCACACTGATTACACAAACGTGAGTAAGCTGCTTTCAGCATCGCGTTCCACATGCAAACATGAGTTCATGCATTTATTCATGTACTCACTCATTCATTCATTCACTGCTCCGAGGATGTAGTCATTCATTTTCATCATTTGTATGTTGTTAAGTCAGCAAAGGGAAGCAAAAAAGAAAGAGAGACCTGGGGAAAAAGTTGACGCACTTTTTCCTGATTTGCACTTACCCACCCCTCGTCGGTAATCCCTGTAGCTCCTGATTTTCTTATCTGGACGAGAGTGTGTGGGATTTCCTTGAAGTTTCCTTTCTGTTTGGTCATGGCAGCAGATTGAAAATGGCTAACTTCATTTGCTCGGCTTTTAGGCCAGAACGACCGGAGCCGAAGTTTGTTAATAATTTTAAGTGATTTGCCGGAATGAAACCAACAGTTTTTTAATTGCTCTTCGCAGTTGAAGATTTTCCGAGAAAAGGTTCAATTTATTCCTGGCAAAGTTTGCCATGATTTCGGGCTTGTGCGTCAGCACTTTTGAATGAGCTCAGTTAGCTCAAGTGTTTTTCAGCCACGAAAGTTCTGGGAAAACTGCTCTCGAACAGCTTTTGTCTATTAATCGTAGCTGAGCAACAATGTTTTGCTAATTGGAAATACATTTCTAATTGCTTCAAAAGAGGGGTAGAAATGTTTTTATTTTTATGCTAAATTGAAGCTTGTTTATTTGTTACTTTAGGTTAATAAATCTAAAATGTTTAACTCAAGTGAAAGCTAAAATTGGACAGTTAATTGCTTTCATACGTTCCTGCCTCACATCTCCATTTTCGAATTATAGCTCTAACGAATTTCCAATGGTATTCAAAGCCAAACCAACAAGCAATCCCAGATGAAAAATGGAAAATCGTCCTGGGAAATGTATGCTTTAATTGACGAGCCAACAAACTGACAGACTAATATACACACAGTTCAAATTTCAATATGCTAATACCCAGAAACGAAAAAAACAAGAGAACTGAGACTCAGTGGCAGCCTTGTGGCATTTTGAGAATGCAAATTAACGCTAGAGATGGGATTCAAATGAAAAATGCTCCGGGCCAGAAATAGATTATTGATGTTATCCCCCAACTAGACCAGTTAGTTGCTGTCGTTGTGTGGTTATCAATATGGCCAATATTCCAATTCATAACACATCCACACACCAGCTGAGATACAAAGGCTGCAGCACTCGCATATTGTATATGCATTTATGAAAATGCCAAAGTCTGGTTGGGGGATGTCGGCAGCTGAGGCCATCAAAATGCATGCCAAGAGGCAAACAACAAAACCAGCCAACAAGAGCTGCCGCAACATGGCAAACATGAAACCGAAACCGAAAACTGTAACTAAAACTGTGGGCAAAATCACCACCCATTCCGCCCACACAAATGCTCACTCTAGGCAGCCAAAATTGAAAACAAAAAAAGCTAGAACGGGCGAAATTTGCATGCATATTTACAAACTTTCGTTCGGCAAAGTCAGAGTGACGGCAGTACAGTCAAAAAAGAAATTCGCAAAAGAAATTGAAAATTCCCAGAAAAAAGTATATTAAAAATTGTGGCATGAAAGAAATTTTTAGTACAGTTTTGAAGAATTTAATAGTAAGTTCTTCTATTTCTTTATTAAATATTTAGACACTCGTACTTTTTTATAATAAGAAAACTGAGTTAAAAAAAAAAATAGATATAAATATAAATAATTGAATAATTTATTTCTATATTTTAACTCAAATACCATATTTTTCATAGTGTCATATCGCTTCTACTTGCTCTTTTTCCGCCTTTCCCTTTGTGATCTTGCCCCCTCCGTCAAGCCACATTTGATGTTCGTTTTGGCAACTATTTGCAAATGCAAATTGCAAACATGCAACAGGGACATGTTGCGTAAATGTCAATGCTACAACAAAAAACCCCAACCAGCCAACAACCAAATACACATGCAAATGTCTCTCTGCCAATCTCTCTATGGATTTCCCTACATAAACATACGAGTATATATGCTTGTGGGGAAGTGGGGATATTGCTACTATAGCGCCTTCATTGATAAGCAGTTTTTTTAACCGCAGAGTTCCTCCTTCTCCTCCTGGTTAACAAAAGAAATGAAAATTTCCAAATGGCTGGGTGGCTGTCACTTGATTGACAGGGGAGTTGCATTGCCAATTGCATGCCATATGAGTGGGCGTGGCCCTAACGAGGGGGCGTGACCACAAGAAGATGAGGAAAATTGCTGACCAGGTATAAGCAGGATATAAACGAGATTTCAAAACTGCTGTCAGCAGGCTAAGTGGGTATTGTGTCTTGTCAATTGGAATTTAAAAAGAGAATTTCTAGTAAGTATCTTTAAAACTATTTATTAGGTGAATTCAGATCCTTAGAGATTTTTTTTTTTAAATCCTTACTAGAATTTAATGTAAAAATCAAATAAAAATCTTTGCAAATTTATTGTAAATATAAAAGACTGCGGCATAAATCGCAGCCATAGTTATGTAACACTTTCACTGAATCGAGTCGAACTGAACCGAAACCAAGGACATAACATTTATTTCCACAATTTAGGGGCCATCACAGGGCACAGAGTTTCCATTTATTTACGACTGTTTGGGCCCGCAGATGTTTTCCCTTCTTCATTTTTTTAATGGTTTCCCCATTCGCGTACGAGTTTTCCGCCTTATCAGCAGTTTGTTATGCCAACTGGTCCACTCCGACATCCTTGCTCTGTGTATGTTTGAGTGTGGATTTAATTTTATGCCCGCTCAATATTTCATCTTTACTTTACGCACTTAAATGGGATACATAAATGTATGCATAAGTGAAATTTTTCCAACAAAAATTGAAATATTTATGTGTGTTTGCCTTCGTTTTTTTGGTTTATTTTTTCTTGTTGTTTTGTTTTGCCCTTGTTGTGCTCTTTAGCGTTGTCCTTACGTTGTCCTTGCCGGCCACATTGTCATTTGCTTCAAGTGTCAAACGCTGCTGAGTGGCCAACGATGTCGCCATTTCTGCTTGTCGCCCCCGGTTTCCGGTCTTTTCCAACTTTTCCCTGCCCCTGTTTTTCATTTTTCCTAGTCAGTGCTGAATATTTGGAATATTTCTGGATATATTTTACTATTTTTAAAAGCTAAAAAAAATGTATTTTTTCTGTGTGACAAAAGTACAAAGCAACTTTACTTACTTTTATATTTTATAAAAAAATATTAAATTTGGTTATGTTATTACATTATTTTATAATATTAAAATTCACAATATTTTGTGATAACTTCAGTGAACAACACTGCTCCTGAAGTCCACTTCTTGTTTTTTTTCCTGCCCACTTTTCGGGGTATATTTGCGTTGGCGGCAAAGTGTCTCGTCGCCTGGCTCGCCTTCCTTTTCCCTTTTTTTTTGTTGTCCACCATCTGAAAATTTTCTGTTTGTTTTGCATTTTCCGCTTTCCTCCTGCGGTTGTCCTTTCCCCCTTCGTCCCTGCAGAAATATTCAGATATTTTCCAACGCTGTTTCTTCCGTTTTTTTCGCATATCTTATGAAATTGTTTATTTTTCTCGCTGTGTGTGTGTGTGGGTAAGGGAGTGGAGTGGGCCCGTAAAATGTGTTTATGCTGCCCAACTGCCATTTACCCTCTCGATAGCATCGTACTTCTCCGACCCCCAATCTCCGAGCTCCAACGTTTATGTGGAGTGCATAATGGTTGTTTACTTTTTAACCTCCCCCAACTTTTCCATTGCCTTCCCTTCCTTTCGTTCGTGAAGTTCGGTTTTCCCCATCAGTTTTTCTTACGATTTTCATACACTTTGAAGTCTGCCGCTGTCTTTCGACATTTACTGAGCAAATTTCATTTGGCGTACTCTGCATAAGGGTTTTCGGACTATGATTGGGGTGAAAGAGGTTGAACTGTTGGTTATTAAAGATTTAAATAAATGTTTTTTTTTACCCATTAATATTGCACAAAAAGTTTTTTTAACTAAAATAAATTGTGGTGATTTTTAAAATTTTTTATTCGCTTAATTATTTAGTTGCACAAAAATATTTTCTATTAGGTCCCGATAAAGGTCTTCCTTCCTATAAACAATTATGTTGAATTTAATTTTCTCCTAATTATTTAGTTTGAAAGCTTTTCTTTAATTTTCCCCCAAGTGTTTATCAATCTAATGATGCTTTCATCCTTCCCTGTTTTTTGCTTATTTCAGGTCGCCTTTCATCAAATTTGTGTACTCGGTTTACTCTACTCTGGTTATCATTTTCATTTTATTCTCTATGTGCGAGCATCTTTTTCAGGTCCTTTTTTTAGCACTTTGTGCAGTGGCACTTGGGCAAAACGACGCTGGCAAAGTGTCCTTAAAATAGTCATCAAATAACAAGCGCACAGCCACAATGGCACAAGCAGGACTCCTTTTCGTCCTCCTCGTCCTTTGGATTTTGTATGCATGTGCATGCGCCGGGCTCTTCATAAAAGGTGTTGAATTCAATGCCTGCTTTGAATTACAGACGGCCTGCGTGAAAGGGGGATTTGCAAGGGCTTTAAGTCTTTAATTTGCCAATGGCAGGATGGCAGACAGAACTTGTATCTGGGATTCCTGGGAAACAGCAGGCGGTCTGCGGACAGGCCAACACTAATTGGTCGTGTCGCAGTCACGTAGAGAACTCAGTTCTCCCCAGTATCTCGTATCTATAGCTGTATCTGTATCTGTCGGCTGGAGCAGGCCAATCAAATCCACAGATGGCCATACATGTGTATATTGTTTATTTTATTTGTCATCTAGAACAAAAGTCAAATGCCTTGTATGCAAATAGCAGAAACCGAGTTACAGGAAATCTAAGCAGACGCCAGTTGTTTCTGGTTGTAAATGAATCTTTTACTTGAGCCACTGCGTCCATCATTTTGGCTTATTTGGTATTTGCTGTTTTCGGTTTTTGGGGCTTGTGAAAAATCTGGTTTTTGTCTAGGCATTGAAATAAATAAATGCATGTGTGCCGGCTTGTTTATTATGCAATATGCATGACCACTCTTCCCTGAAGATGTGTGTGTGTGCCAGTCAGGGGATCAGACCGAAAACTTCCTTTCAAACTTGTAAAATATTACTATTTGCATTCCGCATTTCTATGCGTTTTCTAATACAATTAAGGCCTGCTGCCTGTTAGCTCTTCTTTTCCATGTAATCCGATGATCTCTTATTTGACTTGTTTCGTTACTTGCTTTTTTCTATGGTTAGTTGCAAAGTTTTTGGCAAATTTCTCATGCAAATATGCAGATGTGAATGTCCTTTTTACGGTCACACGAGCACAAGAAGAAGGCAATGGAAAGTCCTTGAACAAGCAGCCATGGAAATGTATGGAAAAAGTCAAGCTGGCCATGCGGATTAGAATAAAGCATTCTGATTTGTGTGGCATATTCAGGCTTTTCAGCAATTGTTCATATTTCACTGCAGACTCCAAAGTAAATTTTAAAGAAATCTTGAAATCTTACAAATTAATTTAAAAACTGCTCAAAATGTAAACAAGTTTGCCGGGCTAACAATGTTTCCTGCCAGCAATTTGCAGCCAAATTAAATTCCTCGCGCGGACAACGATGTTCACGTTAGTTACACTCTTGCACTCAGTCAACAAAGATGTACGGCAAATAAAACAACCCGAGGAGCGGCGAAAGGATAGCTGCATCAACAAACCGGAGGCAAACATCCCGGCTAAAGGATAACACAGCCACGCGAACAACATCAGCAAAAACAACCTCACGTTGGCCCCATAAAAAGAGCTTTAACTTCATTTTTGGCCCAGAAACACAGGTGGCAAGAGTTCAAAGGGAGTGCCTGCTGATTGAAAGTCCTTTCTTCCAGCCAGGACATGCCGAGGCTTAGGACTACATAACTATGTATAGTGCATGGCAAAAAAAGGACTCTTGGCTGTGAGATTTTTTAAGCAAAATTGAAAAGATGAAAGTAAAAAGAAATTGCAGAACAAGCCTTAAGTGTGACTATAAAAATATTTTATTAAAATATTCGGATGTTAATTGTAATTGTGAATACTTTTGAGTAACCACTTTAAAAGAGCACTTAGAATATTAATTTAGCTTCATTGATCTCAGGCCATTTTTCGCCACAAACTTTACCTCCCGAATTCGCAAATTAATTTTCTGCTTCGCTGAATCGCAAGTTTGTTTATTTCAATGACACGACCTGGGAAACTGCAAACTTCTAACTACAAACTACAGCTGGCAGTCAGGGCAAAAGGAAATGTTTCCTATAAGCTGGCTTTAATTACATTTCCATTTCCACTGGCAAAAATATCAATTTCAGCCCGGAGACATGTGCAGCCAAGTTGAAAGCGACTCTCAATGGCCTTTTGTATTTTGCGGGTTAAGCAGCATAAAAAGCGATTTTCTGCATTTGATATTTTGTGGTTGTTTATTGTCAACTTACCCCGAAAATTGAAAATTCCATGTAAATTCATTTGACCGCAATGCTTAAACGATTCTGCAAATAGATGAAAGGGAAATACAATAATGAAAATCTGTTTCCACATTTAAATGCAACGCAAATACTGGCTTAACTTGCAGCCGATTTATTTATTTGATTTACAATTTAGCATTTTATTTGCCTCGCTCAGTCGCATAATAACCGAATAAACAAGCAAATAAATGTGCGACTCGGCGCATTTATAGTTCAATTACGACGAAAACGATCCCAGAAGTTAGCGGGGGAAAACCTTTTCGAATCCAAATCCCCCGCCTCATTTCGAGCATTACGGATTCAAAGGCAAAAACCATTTGCACGGGTTCTCGGAAACTTCTCTCGCTTTGTATAAATATTAATGAAGTAGGCCATAGAAGTGCGAGTCGAGTCGAGTTGAGTCGAGAGTTCAGTTTGTTGTTGAATGGAGCATTTGTAACAAGAAATCCTGGCCTATTTACAATTTTGCCATTCATTGTTACTCCCGTTTTGGCCCAGCTCTTGAGTTCCTGTTTATTTGCATAGGATTCGCATAATGGTGCGGAGAAATGAAGAGAAATTCACTGGTTAAGTCACGCATCAGCGCTTCAACTGCCAATGGCGGCCACTCGGTGCCTAATTAGCAAATGTTTTGGTTATTAAATGGTCCATGAAATGGGTGGCCACAGTACTCATTGCTTTGCAGTGCATTAAATTTAAGCTGGGCTCGAAGAGAATGTATAGATACACAAGAAGAAATTTTTAAACTAAAACTATATTACAAACATATTCTACGAACGAATTTATACCTTTTAAAATATATTTTTGGTAAACTACATATTCCTATGAATTTCCCTCTGTGCTTTGGTGATTGGTTCAAGTTGAAAACATGATTGAGGAACAGATGGAGTGGTAGAGCTTCCTGCTCCTCATTACGCTCTCAAACGGAGACAAAAGGCTTGATTAGAGGCACAAGAGTCTAGAGTGTTGCTATTCCTTCTGCCTGCTGCCACGCCCACCACCCCAGCGCCTCTCCTCCGTTTGAGTCCATTAAAATCCACTCAAGTGCACTTAAACGCTTCCGAGTGCTCTGGCTGCCAGTTTTGCGTTGGCACTAATGACAGTTAAGATTTAAATCCTATATGTACGTCTCACTATGTGTGCTTTTGTCTACCTTGTCTCAAGCATTTAAATAAAATAAATACGGGGAAAATGGAAAATGCATGTTGACAATGCTAAAAATCAAAATGTGTATTTGTTTTAAATGTATATTTAAATTAAAACAATTTTCAAAACTATTCCAAACATTTAAACAACTTTTTCCAAACACTTTCGCAAAGTAAATAAAAAAATTTCTTTAGATATACCACCTAAAATCTCTAAAGAGAGTATTTAGAATTCGTTCTTTTCCTCTTTTTTCCTGTCGCCTTCAATCGTTTTGCTTGTCATGTGGATGAGTAATCGACTCCACCCACAAAGCTCGCCTTGGGGGGAAAAGCAACTTGTCTGTAATCAAGGAAACTGCAAGTTTTCGCCTTAACTGTTATCGCTTGTGATTCATTTTTGTAGCGCTTTTGAATGGTCCATAAAATGTTGCCGGGTGCAAGGGCCAGAGTGCAACCAGTTGCATGTCCTTTACCTTCTTCGTTTCTCCCGGTTTTTCCCGGGAAATTCCACTATTTTTCCACTCCCTCTCTTTTCCGTTTGCCTGCAACATTGTTCGTCGGTATTTTGCTGGCCATAAAGGACACCAAAGTTCAGACTGAAAGGTGTCGCGCCTTGGCCCGAACCACTAAGTCGCTTCGGTTTAATTAAATTGCTAAAGTTTTTGCGCTGCGAAAAGTTTGCAATTTATTTTTTGGGCCCGGCCTAAAAAGACAAGGGCTTCTGGGTTAGGGTGGCCCTTTTAAAAGAGCGCTTTAAATGTAAATGGCATTTGGTTGGCCTCCTTTTTTCGTTTAGTACCTTTTTGGATTTTTCTATTTTTTTGTTTTTGCCAGGACATTCATTTTTATGGCAGCCCCGTGTGAGTGTGTGTGTGTCGATTTGATTGTACTGTGGCTCGTTCTAAGTCGCAACTAACGAGGCCATCAACAGGATGCTGCACGGGGAGGAAAAAGCACAAAAGCCGATTGCAGTTGGTGTATGTGATTAGAGTGAGTGAAAAGTGGGAGCCAGCGCCAGTGACACGTTGCGAAAATTGCCTTAACTGTAATTGCCAGGACCTGCTGGCGTAGCCTCTCCTTTGAGCACCCGGCCCTCCCTCAAATTAGGCTTAAATGCTTGAGACAGCAGCCTATCCAATCGTTGGCTGTCTTTCGGTGGCTTTGCTACTCTCCGCCCGATTGGTTTTTCCCAAACGAGAATCTGCTCAAACGAGAGCTAAGCTGGGGCAGGGATTACCTGGATTTGAACTAGTTTCGAAAAAGAATTGGCTAGTGCAGCGAATGAAGATAAATTCTGTACAGAGTAGCTTAAAGTTTAGCCTAAACTTTGAAATGGGATTTTTAGAGTTTATTTATCCTATGGGAAGCAAAGCTTTGGGTAGTTTGGGTTTAATTATCTGCATTGGTTTTTTTTACCAAATAAATTCCAAATTAAATAGATTAAATAATAGAAAATTTGTCGCTCCAATTTCAACTGATATTTAATCAGGAAATAGTTTAGTATTTTCATTTGGAATGTGCTATGAAAATTTGAAAATTTCATTCAAGCTGCTAGCGAAATATTCCAATTTAATTGTGGAAAATACTCTTCGCGGCAACCCCATGGCTGAAAATAAAAATTTCTCAAATTTCATTAAGCTCTGCGTTCAGGTCCGCTCTGTTGGCCAAACAAGAGCGATAAATTTCCAGCTTATGCCAGTGCGCCATAAAAACAATTTTATGGCATACTTTTTTTTTTGTTGGTTTACTTCTTTTTTTTTTCGCCAGCAACGAGGGAACAAAAAATAATGCAATTAAACAAATAAATTTCCCAATAAACCTATTTGAGGCGGGACGAAAAAAAGCAAAGGAGGAGTTGGTATAAAAATGGCGTAATTTACCTCAATTAACACACCAGCTGGGAGGTTGGGCAGGGATATTCGATGCAGGGGGATGGGGAGGAGGAGTATCCTGGTGTGGGTTTAATTGCAGCCAATGGTCAGTCAGACAAAAAAAGAACGTCCGTAACCCAGCATCCGGCGCCGGCCACGCCCCATTCTGGATTTTATCGCCCCCCTTAACGACACTCCAAGTGTTCGCCAGTCGAAGCCATTAAAAACTGAACCGGGTGCTGGGGCAGCCTTCGCTTTTATTTTTTGCCCCCTTTTTCGGGGCAAGTAATGACCAAAAACAAATCGACAAGAAGCAGAGCATCAGTGGCAGGACATGTCTGGACCAGCAGCCATTTAATGTCCATGTAAATGTGAGCTAACAAACCTACCTGGTCGCCATTAAAGTTCACTTTATGTTGGCCATTTTACAGTACGAGCATAAGCCAAAGGAAAAAGTGTAGGGATCGTTCTTATAGCAGGGTCGAAGACACTGGGCTGCAACTGTTTCTAATTGTGTGGCGGCCTGCATAAAAATGCTAATTTTATGTCCAGCACACACATAGCCATGGCCGAAACAAGTTTTCATCTTGTAAATATTTTCATTATGGTCGGGCGAGCGGCAACAGCTGTCCTTTCAGGACATAAAATGCCTGTTTATGAACGTGCCCAGAATGGCCGAGATGCTTCTATAGTGTATAGTGGCCCCATTTGGAGAGTTCAGGGCTCAAATGCCAAACTGGGGGGAATCCTAAATAATCGGAATGCGTTCTCTTGCTTGGATACTAAGTGCGGTAATAATTTGCGAAAGATAAAACCTAAGTAATTACCGTGACTTTTAAATGATTGGCACGATATTTGGGCGAAAGTGCTTAACTTTTAAAAGGTTTTTGCCATTAATCTCGACCTGACTTGTAGTAAATAATAAATTAAATATAAAACTAGGCTTATTTAAGTTAAAAAAACTATCAATTATATTTTAGTCTTTGTTTTTGGAGTTTATGATTCTTCTTCTTTGATTTTAAAGGTTTTTAAAAATACAAATTTTCCAGAGGTTTTTAGACTAATTAAAGGACTATTTTTTTATACGTGAAAAACTATTTATAGATAAAGAGTCAGACTGCATTTTACACAGACACGTGTACGAATCTACGAATGTGTTTTCCCTGACTGTCTTTGTGTTTGTGTTACTTGTTTTAGCTTCTGTTGCCTTGCATTTATTGTTGTTTTTAGCCGCTTTGTGCGAACGTTGTTCGAGTTTCTGCCTTTGTTTTGCAGCTGCAGCTTTTCTGCTTTTGCCTTTGTTTTTGCCGCTCGGCGCTCGTTGTTTTGCCAGCTTCCGTTTCCGCCGAGTGTATTTCGAGAGTGTGTATCTGTGTGTTTGGCTACTGAGTTTTGTCTTCCTGTTTTGTCCTCTTGGGAGTACTCCTCCAGTTGCCTACAGTGCCTCCAGCTACATATACACTTAGACAATTTTTTAAAGGCTTCTGATATAATATATACTGATAATATATTTTAGAAAGAAATTTAAACATTGTTGGCTAAGTTCCAATTTAAAATACTGGTTTTATTATTTTACAATTTTAATTTTATTTTTCTAAATAATTATAAAATATATATACTAAAATTACTACGTTTTAAATAAAATAAAACCTTATTTTAAAGTCATAATCCCAATATCCTTATAATTTTCTTTAAATGTATTTATTCCTCGCCTAAAATTCTCTTGCTCCCTAAACTGTCTTCATATTTCGCCATTTCTCGTTTACTTTATGAAATTGTAAAATATTACACAAATAAATAGAAAATTGTTTGGCCTGGGGGGGAAAATGAAGCTACTTAGGATATCGCCCGGGGACTCTCGATGAAGCCAGATACCAAGTTTAATTTCTCCCCGACCGCGTATTAAAGTCAAAAGCTTTGACAGCGTTTTCCGCCTAAGAAGTTTTTCCTTATTTTATTGCATTTTTTTCGGGGCTTGTTAAGAGCGCCAGAAAGTCGGTAAAGGGACTTGATGATGCTGCGCTGACGTGGCGCATTCGTGGCTTGTTTACAGGGGCGGGATTCCGAGGGCGGCTGCCGATGTTGGTGTAAACTCATCGCATTTGTGCAGCTGTTTGGCTGGCAAGTTATTTTTTTTTGGCTTTTTTGTTGTCTGCTGACGACATTTTGTCATGTTGTTTTTGCAGCTGGCTCTTCGCCCCCCTTTCCTGCAGTCTAATATCAACACTTTTGTGCTACGTAATTACTTTGAAATTAGTTTGCGTCGCAAACTTTGCACATTATGCGCATCCTTATGCCCAGAGATCTCCCCATCCCCAAAAATATATATATATACATATATAGTCCTCGAAGCATTAAAGTTGCCATTAGCGCGCTTCTCTCCACTTTCTATATTTTACTCCATTTATTTGTTTGCTGTTTTGATGCTTTTAGTGAATGTTGTTCGATTTTTTATTTAATTAAATGTTTGGAGACTTTACGCGTTTCGAGTGCACGCGTGTATTTGTCGCAAAAATAAATATAAATATCATTGCATTGCTTTTTAAATAAGCAGCAAATGACAAGTTCATTTGTCTAACTAATGTTTTGGAAACAGTCGAAAAAGCGAATAATTGTTTATTAAATTATACGCATAATTGAGTGTGGTTTTGAGTGCTTGAACAACTGGAAAATGTCATATGCTATTAAAAATGTGGACAACAGGCGGAAATTTATTCCTAATTATAGGAACTATGCTTTTTGACCGTCAATAAATTCGTTGTTAGCTTTATAATTAAAACAATAAAGCATGGACAATAAAATTCTAAAAAAATAACTAACTTTTTATATTTGTTTTTAATCTGCTTTCTAAAATAATTTAAGTATTAAAAAACATAAATAGGTGTGATAAGCACAAGTAATGTTTTTCTTCATAAAACCGTATTAGAATTATAGTTTATAAAATTGCCCGTTCTGCATCTCACTTAACCTAAGAGTTTATAGTTCCATAAAGGCTTTAACCACAACAACATCCTCATCCCCGCGATTCCGATCATTACGTGCCAGACAATGCGTTTTGCTGTTTAGCTTTTCATTCCGTGAAATAAGAAACTGCACCGCAAAAACAACAAAGTCAGCAACAGCAGCTGCATTCAGAGAAAACAAATAAATAAACAACTGGCGAAATGAGCACAGCAAATGAAAGGGATGCGGATGTAATGAAGCGGGAATGGAAGGGAGCGCTCTGTACAGTACGGCTAATAGCAAAAATAATATTTAACCAGAAAATGGGGGGCATGGGAAACTATGGATTTACTGCCTGATATATGTATGTGTGGGCGGTGGCGGGGACGTGGACATTACTATCTTTTCCGCCCTTGCAATTACAAACGCAAACATTATGTGCAGCGACAACGTTGCGTATGCGCAACATTAAATGCAGCCGCTGCAGAAACGCTGAAATGATGTTGCCATCGCTCCGTGCAAGCTGTGCAATTAAAATCATGCAATTTTAATACGTAATGCCAACACGGGCATAAGTAAATAAGCGACAAAAAGCAACAGCGCTGCCACCGAGCTGCTAAGCAAACATTTTAAAATATTTAAATACCAAGAAGCAACAACCACTGAACCTGCAACACATGTAACACCTTTTTAAGTTACCAACCTTGTGATACTCTGCAGCTATAGTTTTCTGATTCTTTCTAGATTTTTATATGCTTTATTCTAGGGATAACAAAATCATATTTTGTTTGGTAAAGGGATAAAAAAGTTCCATATTTAATTTCTTAAATAGGAAAATATTCTTTTCATCAACCTGCAATTATTTTAAATGACATAAAAAGAAAGCAACGTTTGGTGATAAAAACAAAGCATTTATAAAGAAATAAACCATATCTGCGTATCCTACAAAACCTGCATAGAAAATATAGTTGCCTTCTGGCTGGTTTGCTTTTATGGCGCTTTTACATTTTTTTGCTCTAGTTGATTCCATATATATTCAGGAATATAATATACCCGGCGTCCTGCTCGAGTACCGTGCATATAAAAAGGTAAAAACCGTTGACGTGTCGTGGTTGTCGTAGCTCTTAGTGTTGTTGTTGGCCGGGTTAAGTGCCCGCCCTGTATTTTTACGCTTGATTGTGTTTTATGGCCCGACGTCGTCCTGCGAGAGGGGGGCGAACATTACTCGTTGCTGTCCCCGGCAGCCACAGCACCATAAATACTGTGGCTTGTTCTCGCATGTCCGTGTCGGCACGCCCAGCCCGTAGCACCCACCTCCCCCTCGCGCCCACCCATCATCGTCCTTGCCCTTTGCCCTGCTGAGCCCTGCCCTCTGCCGAAAGGAGCCAGGAGCAGCTGCAGCGCCAGCCTGCTACTCCTGCATTTTTTACGATGCAACCCAGGTTGCACAAATAATGCACAAGCCAATGAAGCATGCCACCGGCACGTTTGCAAATGCGTCCCAGTCGGAAAACTCGCCCCGCCCCCCTTTCACCAGCGATTTTCAACTTTGTGCGATTTTCATTTCTTTATTATTATTTCTTCCTTTTTGTTTGCCTCGCACTAATGAAAAACTTTGCATCCGGCAAATGCAAACAATAATTATGGCCAAAAGGGGCGGTTGAGATTGGGGTGGCTCTGAATCTGGATCGAAGAAGACGAATCATAAGCTGACTCTGGCAGATATGGCCACGCCTCCTTCTGCGGTTGGGCGTAAAAATTAATTGAAAAATTCTTGGCAACAAGCTGGCTGCGAAGGGAATTCCATTTCCTTGGCCAAAGAGAAGGGATTGTGTCCTTCAAGTGCTAACAGACAATATTTGGTAATCATAATTGTGGTAAATAAAGTAAGGAAAATATTAAGAAAGACTTTGGATTTTATTACGGGAATATTAAACTTATATTAAACTATTAAAGACTTGTACGTATTTTTTAGAACCCTTTTAATTTAAATTTTAATATTGTTGTAGATATATTTTAATTCTAAATTCAGTTTCACTGCATTTGCTGTACTTTTTATTTTATTTCAGAAATATGTTTCAGAAATTAGAATTTATTTTTTTTTATTTAATCTACATAATCAATCAAAATTAATTAGACGTCAAAAAAATTATACAGCCCATAAATTTATTCAATTGCTTTTGACCATTAATATAGATTTCATTATTAAGTCAGTTTTTGATTTGCCATTCCTCAAATTATTTCACAATTAATTATGTACCCCGTTCAGGTTTAATTAATTTTACTGACCCTTGGCTTAATAGAAACCGAAAATCATTTATTATTTTAATTAAGTCAACAACTCAGCGGCTGCTGTTGCTGTTGGTCAGGTGGAAAATTGCAGAAATAAATGAGCCAACTGTCAAATGCCGGGCCTTCAAGGCGGAAAAGCGGTAGTTTTCCTGGGGAAAGCGGGGAAAAGCGCAGGTCGACGGCAACATGTTGCTGACAGTTGTTCAATTCGCATCAGAAAAGTTGTTCGCTTCGGCTGTTGCGGCCTTTTTGCCATCATTTTTGCATTAATTAATAACGAGCTTCATTTATTGATTGAAGTGAGCAATCAGTGAAGTTCACTGCCTCGGGACAAACGCTGTCAGCGGCCATTTGCACAGACTTAATTTGATTAATTAATTTTTATTGCGAGAAAAAGTATTAATATTACTGGAAAAGAGAATTTTATTTTTGGCCAAGACATAACTTGTGCTTCATGTCAACATTTATTATATCTTTCTGCTGACAAAGAAAAGTTCGAGCTTCTTAGGCGTCCGCCGTGCTTTATGCATAGCAAATTTCCTTATAACAAGGTTATTTCAGTTGTCTACCTTTCTTGCATATAAATATGAGATGAAATACTCACAGATATCCGTACATATTTCTGGATTTCTCCTCCTTTTTTTTTTTGGCCAACACTTAACACGCCGCCGTGTTTATTATGTATGGAGCGTAGTCAACGAGACGAACTCACGCACATTCGGAGCCAAGGAAAAGAGGAAAAAGTTGCTGAATAAGTAATATTTGCCTGCTCTTTCTGCTGTGGCCCATTTAAGTTAGATTAGCCGAGAATAATATTAATCAATCACGCCTCGGGATTTCGGGCCAGGCACGCGTCTTCATCCGTCGGCAGCCATTTTGTTGCTCCATTTGCCTAAGACCATCGGCAGTTGGCCCCCATATACCAGAACATACCGCCGTCCTGATGTTGATGAGCTCCATCATGTTGTCCTGGCTCTCCGGCTGACAGCTGCTGCCCCTTGGAAAACGTGTCCTGGCTTAGTCCCTCGCTTTGCCTGTTGTCAACTTTTGGGGGCGCAAGAAAAATTGCCAAAGTTGAACTGAACAAAAAAAAGGGGAGGTAGGGGAAAATGTATGATTGGGTGGCAGGCCCCAGGACCTGTGTGTGTCCTGTCAGTCTGCTCTTCGCTCGCTCTGTTATAACATCATTTATTTAGCTACACAGACGACAGACAGCAGCTACTCTCGTTTTTTATTTGAATTTATGCTGATAATGTGCAGAAACAAAAAAAGCGGAGGACGAGATATATATAAAAAGAACAATGGGTTTCTTTTTTCGGAGCAGCTGCAGCTAGGTGTGCTAGGATCCAGCTCCTGAATCCCCCCGGGGATATGATTAATCTGCCCAACGCCACGCACTTTATCATGGGCTACATGCAAAAAGCATATTAAATATTTACAACCCTGCGCCATTTCTTTTTGTGATGCAATTCCCGGTGATGGAATATGGAATATTTTATGGCCAAGTCAATTCATTTATTGATACACGTTTAAGGAGCTTCTTCTGCTAGGAACATTTATATCCCAAAGATTGTGCTGACGCTGTAACAATTTGGCAGCTTGTTGCATATTGAAGATATTCCCCTCGGTTTTCCCCCATCTATCATCATAAATTTCCCTTGACTTTGACGCACCCCCATTGGCAGATGTTCCTGTCCATGCTTCCTTCATGTTTGCTTTTCGTGCTGAACTTTCCCCGATTTTCCATCTATTCACTTTTTTTTCCGCTTTCCACGAAGGTGAGAAATGTTTCCGCTTTTATGCGGCGGGGCGTGGACACGCGATCCAGCTTAATGTCTACTAAAAATCGAATTGTGATCCATCACATCAACTATGTCCGCTGAAAATGCAAGGTCGACTTTGGAAAATCCCCCTGAAAAAGTGATGTGATTTTCGTTGCGCATTTATGTATAATTTTATATTTATGAGCTGGCTGTTAAAAGTCGCTGGTAGCACTGGTGTGTTTATGCTTTTAATGCCATTTTATGACGGCCCAAACAAGCATATGCATGGGGGAGCGTTGAAGTTCGTATAAATTCCCCGACTGGGCAAACATTAATCAAACTTTTACGCCAGCTTAAAGAGCATAAAAAACGGGTGGCCTACTCATTATCAATGCACATAAACGCCGCTGTGTGCATACTTAAAGCGGAAACTACTTGCCTTAAATAATACATTTTTCCCGGCCGGCGGGTAAAAAGGACACAGCGGCAACATCTTGGGAAAGTACAAAAAAGTTGAGGAGCACTTGATGAATTGCCGCCGGCACTGGGCGTACACCACTGCGGATACGCGACGTGTCCCAGGCAACCGCAGCCGTCCCAATAAGCCACTTAAAAAGTTTATAATTAGCAACAGCGGGGAAGCTGCAAAAAATCTAGCAGTAAATTAAAAATGGTTGCTGATAAGTAACAAGCGACAAAAAAAATTGGGGAAGGAGAAAGCAAAAAAAATAGTCTAAAGAAGATTGAGTCTTTTCAAAGGAGCATATTTAGAAGGAAATGTATTAAAATTGTAGAGTTTCTATTAAATAGTTCGGAATTATTAATTGATAACACTATGCAGCATCAAAAATTTACCTCGATGGATACTATATTTTTGGATTTGCTACGAATTCCAAAGTTAAACTGCGTTTTCCAAAAAGTTCCCCGACGCAAGGATTCTTAGCAAAAGGACCTCAAAGTTCGAAAAATTCAGAAATTGGCCAACTTTCCAAAGCTCTCAGAGGCAAACGGATTCATGGTTTGGTTAGATGCTAAAGTTTTTTAAAAAAAACACTCTTTATTTTTGAAACCCCATACTTAGAATAATTTTAGGATTTTTATTAAGGGAGAAACAAGTTTTAGAAAACATAGTCAAAAAACATAAAAGCATACAGCTGCGGTCAAAATAGTAGTAGTGTTGCCGTCATGTGTTTTTAAAAGTTTTTTGTTGTCACTTTTCTTATCCAATTAGTCTAATAGTACAATTATAATCAATACAATATTATCAGAAGAAGATGATTTACAACAACAAACTTTTAAAAACACAGGGCGGCAACACTACTACTATTTTGACCGCAGCTGTATGTTTTTAAGTTTTTTGACCATGTTTTCTGGAATCTATTTCTGCCTTCAAAAAAATCCTTAAATTAATTATAGGTATGGGGCTTAAAAGATAAAGAGCGTATCTTTTAAAAAACTTTAGCATCGAATCCAACCATGAATCCGTTTGCCTCTGAGAGCTCCGGAAAGTTGGCCAATTTCTGAATTTTTCGAACTTTGAGGTCCTTTTGCTAAGTATCCTTGCGTCGGGGAACTTTTTTGAAAACGCAATTTATCATGGGAATTCGTAACGAATCCAAAAATATAGCATCCATCGAGGTTAATTTAAAAAGCACTAAAAATGCTGCACAGTGTAATTAATTAATGTTTATTCTTACTGCTTCTTGGCGCAGTAAATATTTTTTAAACATTTAATAAAATCAATGATACAAAGATAGTAGCAATGCCACAAAAATTACTCATAAATTCTTAAATAATTTTATTTACTATTAAAATGATTATTAAATTCTTTTCGGTGGAGAAAGAAATATAGAAAGTCACGAAAGTAATTTAAATATTCAAAAGAATACCAAAAAAATACTTTAAATATTTAAGCATCTTTAATGTTAGTACCCTCTTCACAAAACCTTTTAAGCAGGTTATCCTTACAAAAACTTAGTGAAGAGTAAACTTATGGCAAACAATTGTTTTTCCCTTATGCCTTCTTCAATAATTATGAGGCTCATCAAAATGCGCTTCATGTACTCCCGGCTTTTCTTCGACATGGCGAAAGCAGCTGGAATATTATTTTTAATCAATTAAGTTTTGTCAGGCGCGCCCAAAACTAAAACATAAATGATGAGCCCGGCACGTGACATGTCTGCTAAATGTTTGGGCCTCTCTGTTCGCTTTTCCATTTTCCTTTTCTTGCTTCTCCCGCTTTTCCGTACCAACACTAATTCAAAGGCACTCACTCACTCGCATAAACATACAATGGCCTCGTTATCTTTGCCCATTTGGTCGCCTCATATTTACTTACATCTATGCAGTTAATAATTATGTCAGAGCCTGTAGCTCGGGCCTGGCGAGCTTTGTTTGTGTGGACTCACGCCTCCTTGTTATGAAATGCCCCTATTATATGCTCTGCTGCTTCTAATAATGCGCCCGTTGCTGTCATCTGCTGGCCTAGGACAAAGGCGATGGGGATTGGGAATGGGAATGGAATCCTTATGCCCATGTCCCTGCTCCTTTTCGATCCCTCAAGATGTGCAAACAAAAGCGCAGCGGCATTTAACTGGTGTGTCCCTGTGCCTCTGCCTCTGTCTGTGTGTGTGTGACAGCTGTTGTCCTGTTGTCTGGCAGGCGGATGTGCGAGCATTGTGTTGGCACATCCGGTTACATTATGAAACTAACGCACACACCGACAAGAACGCTCGAGTGGAGCCTAGGCACACACACTCTCACACTCGCACACTCGGGCACATAAACTTAAATGGTTCGTCCTTTTTTTGATGCTGCTGCAGCTGCTCCTGATGATGAAACCCGAACAGTGGCACTAAAAAGGACCTCGTCCTGATACGTGTTTTGATAAGCTGCTAAGAGCTGGGCTTTAAGAAAGTAAAGCTTTCAAAACCACAAATCTTCCTCTAAGAAAAAGAATTACTTACTAAGAAATTGTTTCAAGGAAAGGCCTGTTTAAATATTTTATAAATAAATAATTTTAATAATAATTAAAGAACAGTAATTTAAATGTTATATTTATTTAAAATAAATGTTATATTTTTTAAAAGCAGCTCCACTGTTGACCCTCAGTTAACTAAACGTATACTTCCCTTATTCCCAACTAAACTTCAAGTAACTGCTCCAAAGTGTAACTAAAGGAGCTTGAGCTCACACGTTGTGGCCATAATTCATGGCTATTACGGGGACCTGGACAACAGGATGCTTTTATCCAATGCCAGTTAGAGATAATTTTGTGCCCAGAAAATCACACAAAAAAAAAGCCTGTTTATTTCCTGGGTCCTCGAGTAAGCAGATAATTACATAAAATCGTGTAATAATCCCCGCAGAGGGGCGGCAACGTCTCAAGAGCATCGACGAAGAGCTTATTGACTAAATGTGTTAATGATTTCGCAAATTGAATTGGGGGCCAGGTGGCGACAGGAAGCCAGGAAGCAGTCACCTGCAGCAGGATGTCAATTTAAATAGCCGGAAGCCAGCACCGGACTCCAGCGGGACGTGTGATTTGTGTACGTGGAGCGGAAGTGGCCGCCCGATAAAGTCCAGGAAGTATCCCGAAAGGAGTTGCCGACGAAGCAGAGGAAAATGAATATCCTTGACTACACTAAGACAAATTAGGAGAGACCTAAGGGGACCGTTTCATGATTAATTGCTATTTTATAACGTGATTTAATATTTTTTTAATTACATGAGGTGGAAGGTATAATAAATATGTTATTAATTACATAGTTAATCGTACAAATTTAAGATTTCAAAATAATGTGTTTAAAATTCACAAAAATTCTTTTTTTTTTTAATTACATGAGGTAAAAGGAATGTAATTAATCTATTATTAATTTCCACTATAATTTAAATTGTTATATATGTTTAAAATTCCCATAAATCCTTTTCCAAGTGCAGGGACTTACTGCGGCTGTCCAAGCGTCAAGTGCAGCAGCGGAAGATAAAGTAAAATAGGATGAAAAAAGAAGAAATGTGCTCGATGGAGAGACAGTGGCAAAGTTATTAGTTTGGCGGGACACTAAGACAAATAGCGCTTATAAATAAGCCAGTGGGAAAAGCAGCAGAGACCAGCGGATGAACCTCCTGCAGTCTTAGCCCCCAAAGCAAATAGAAATGTAATAAGGCGATAAGAACAATGGGGCAAACTATCCCGGCGTTTTTCCAACCGAGAAAAGCCCCCCATCTCTTCGATTTCCACCAATCCATCTCAAATAGCTGAAGCGTGATTATGAGCAGCCTAAACGTATTAGGACTCGGATGATTGGACCATCTACTTCCATTCTCTCTGAGCGATAAAGCAAATGAAAATTGCGCTATTTGTTTACTTACGCCAAGGGGTGTGCGGATAATACGTATATCTATAGATATATATGTACGTGATGTATGGCCGAGACATATGGCCAAGCTGTCTCCGCCTGACAGATGCTCCCATAGATTGAGCATCCTGCAGATAATCTGCAGTCTCAGCAAATTTACGCCACGGAATTGAGTTATCGCAACCATGACTGTCTGAGAAAAATGGCCCTTGATTTCGCAGAAACTGTGAAATTTGTTAAGTGACATAACCAGAGTGTTATTATGGATTTTTTCCGCATTTATAAAAGGGTATTTTAATAGGTATTTTCGACAAAAAAACTATATTTTATATTTTAAATATAGAGTAAAATATTTAAGAACGTTTTTAAATAAATCTTTATAAAGATCTAACATCATTTTATTGACCAAAATTTGGAAAACGGGAAAATTTTATGTTTTTAGTAACCACTTCTAATCCAGTATATCTTAGACATCCGCTTGTCTTATCGATATTTTCCCTACCCCAGCTAATCTAACAAATTGAAAACTTAAGAATCTGCTGGAGCAACAGATGCGTTCGTGGCATCAAATCCCGCTCAGCTGCAGCTTACTGGCTGTCATGCCCAGACAAACATTGGCCCACATCCCCAGCCAGTGGCCCACCAACCTGTCCGGGAAGTACGAGTAACTATCCCTTAACCCTTGTCCCCAATCGTCCGTATTTCACCCCTTTGCCCGATTTCCGATTCCTGTTCTTTGCTGTCCGCCGCAGATACGACTTGCCTTTGCCGTTGCCGTTGCCTTTCCTTGCCTCATTTTCAATTGATGTATCTGCCGACGTTGTATTTTTAATGCGAGGAAATGATGCGGGGGCGGTGGGAGCAAGGTGTAAGGAGTGGCTGTGGAAGTGGGCGTGGCCGGGTAACTGGCTCCGTTGGGTCTTTAAGCCATGTGCAATCATCGATGTGTCTGTTGCCCTGGCTGCTGTCGCTGCCATTGACGCAGCATCTGCCATTGCCTTTGCTCCTTCCTTTGCCACCAACCTTCTGCCTGCCCCACGATCTCCGATGGCAAAATGTGAGCCGCATTTCCGCAAAGTCTGTGAGCTCAACAGCGATGGAATAAGGAGAAGGATGCGGAGGTGAGGGCACTTTGGACAACATTATAGCTGTTGCCGCACAGTGGGTTAAAACTATTGATTCAAATAAAAAAAACTGTTTTTATTTTATACTCCCAATACTTTCAAAGGAAATTACTCTTTTCTATAGCATTGTTTTAGGTGGAAAAAAAGTATCTGGAGGCGATTGATTAAAGTAGCATAAAGAACCCAATTTTTGTTCCTATACTTTGGGAACTTAGTTTACTATTAATTTAAAACCGAAATTAATTTAATTATATACAAAGCAGTAAATTCATATATGGAGACGATTGTATAACTTAGCATAGAGAACCCAATTTTGGTTTCTACACTTTTTGAACTTAGTTAGCTATTAGTTTAAAAACAAAACCGTTTAAAAATGTTCAGCCATCTATTATACTATAACCACTGTGCGTAGCATTTCCGTTTCTAATGCGGAATTGCGAATGCAACAGACAAGACCCGGATGGTGAAGCAGCAGAGACGTGGGCGGACTCACATCGACTTTGTCATTATAAATTGAAAGACATTTCTAGTCGCGTTCTCCCCGCACCAAGGGTCCTTGCCACGGGACTGGGGATGGGTTAAGAGTTGGTGGATGCCGCGGGGTTAGCCGAGCTGAGCCGCCGAGCACAGCATCCTTGTGGCCCCATCTCTTGCCGAGGTCGGCTGATGCGTTGCGATGCCTTTACCTAACTGCATCCGGCTGACAGTTGAGCTGGATCCAGCTTCAGGCTCGCTTTCCCTCCACCTTCCCGCCCACTTTTGCTTCGGCCCCAACGATTTTTCTATCCCTAGTCCTGCTGCTTCCTGTTCCCAACTCGGCAACATGTGTCGCTTGAAGGAAATTGAATTTTTATTAAAGGAAAACATTTTTATTGCAGATTATTTTCGTTTTGTGCCCCGGCTGATTGAAATTTCAACTTCCGCCTGGGGGCAGCGACATCGATTGAATTACGAAACTTTTGACATTTGCTGGGAAAAGTATAGCTCAGGTATGTTGGGTAATTAAATTTAGCAAAAATAGCCGGGGAAATAGAAATGGACGTATGTTTAAAGGGAACATTTCTATATTTATTCGTTAAGATAAAACTTAAAGAATTTGTTAAAAGAAAATGTTTTTTAAATTTTTTCTTTGGTTCTGAAATTAAAAAAAAAACGTATCTTTAATGGGCTACTTTTTCAGCCTTTCAACCAACTTGTATAAATAGCATTACATTCCAACTTAACATTTTTTTAACAAGTAAAAAAATACAGAGGGCAGACTAGAATTTTTTCGATTTTCCACTTGCTCGATTCGGTTCTTCCCTTTTCGCCTTTGCAAACTCAAGCTCGACTTGTGCGCAATTTGGATTCAGAGCCACAAATTCACTTTGGCAGACAGTCTGGCCTCCCCTCTCTCTTTCCTACACTCTTTTCACAAAAGAACCACAACCCATTCCTCGGATTTTGTGGCTTTAAAATTATAGTCGGTTAGACTCGCAGGGATGCGCTGGATGGCGCATAATATTGCAATGCCATCTTTTCAGTGCTGGCACAAAAGTCTGTAGGTTAAATGTCGTCGTTGTCGTTGTCATCGTCCATTGCCACAATGGAAGTATTGAGTCATAAAATTTATAAAAGCATTTGCAATAAGCAAGCAGCCAAAAAAAAAACCAAAAAAAAGTATAAATGCGACTGGGCGAGTACTTACCATTTTATCGATTTTCGGGGCTAGGTTTTTGGTCTCGCTCTATCTCTTTCTTTATCAGTCCCTCCATCTCTTTCGCTCGCTGGTTGGAAATTGATCTGGTCGTTTTAGTTCGGCTTTGGCCTGCAATGATGCAAATAGATTTGCCGGTTGTTCAATTTGGTTATTTTTGGTCGAGCTGATTTGCCAAAGTTGCATATTCAATTTGGCAAAAGTTTCGCTTAATGTTATACTAATATATTTGGTAGATTTAAGGCTGCAAAACTTTTACTTACACTGAATTTGTTTAGATTCTTCTTAAAATCGATGCAAAAATGCCACTAAATGTATAAAAATACCAAGAAAAAGGCAGCAACCTTTATTTTTCCCACATAAATTTGTAAATTTAAATTTCTTAAGCCCAACTATTGTATTTTAATTTATTTCTCACCTGACCCAGGACCGTAATTAAATTGGCCAAAAAAAATTAGCATATAAGCTGGCAGCACATTTATTTAAATTACACTCATTAAGGCGACTTACAGACGACGTACATATAAAAAAGGTATGTTTAAAGTATGTTTAAGTTGGCCAAGAAATTTGCAATTCAAAAATTTTTAGGTATAGTGAGGGGGGTGGTGAAAAACTATAAAAAGAGCGAGCCCAGGAGGAAAACTTTGCACTTTTGTTTGCCGTCACGTGCACTCAATAAACTTTGAACAAATTTGCATTTGCAGCGGCAACAACAAAGAGCTGCTCTGGACAGTGACACGCCCACAACGCCCCCGGTACACCTACACATCCTTCCATATCCCTGTATATTCCTGCACATACCATTCACCACTTTACAATGCGTTTTTCCTGCTGGAGATCAACAAAAAGCGACGCATTGAATTTCAAAAGAAGGAAAGCGGAAACAAACTTGAGCACACAACGTCCATTTCCTGTTTCTGTTGCTGTTTGTCCTTGCTGCCGTGTCCTTGTTGTTGTCCTTGCCCATTCGCACATCGATTCGGCTTGATTCAGCTCGATTTGCAACGGCTTTTGGCACAGATTGTGTTGAGTTTTGCTTGGCATCGTTGGACTCCGGTTACCGCAGTTCCCCTCTGCCGAATTTCGCATTTCTTTTTTGCCACCTCTCAGTTGGGTGGAGTGATGAGAAGACCCTGTTACAGGAAAAATAATAAAAGAAATACACCCCCTGGTATACGGCAGCTTACATTCCATTTTCTTTGAAATTTTTTGCAATCAACTCGAACAGGTAATGAAATGCAAATCGAACCATATACGCATTAAGTCGGATGCATTGGCATTTTTCCCAAGAAATGAAAGAACAGCAATTTCAGGGAAAAAATAGAAACTATTTCTAGGCGGAAACAAGAGTTGTACACTGGAGAAATTTTAATTCACTTTAAAAATTAAAAATATTAAATATTGCATTAAAGTTTGGAAATAAATAGAAATATAATGATACAAAGATTTTAAAAAATAACTAATTTGGTATTATTTAGGATGTTTTTCCCTGTGTACTATCTGTATATATAGTTGAGTGGCAAACAAATGGCCGCCCATCTTATTAACATGAGGGGCAATGAGGGTAAACAACGAAATGTGCAGGTAGCCCAGCCAAGCGAACCACAGCAGTCTGTCCGCTCCCAGAGGCATCAACGGCCAACAGGAGCTGGCTGAGATGGCTGAGTTGGCGGTGGAAAAGGCGGCGGAGCATCATCAACAATGGGGCGGAATCCAGTGGGGGAAATGTGGGTGAGCTGAGGCGGCGGTGCAGTGGTGCACAATTTTGCAGCTGCAAACGAAAGCGAGAAAATTACTTTTCTTCTTTTCAGCAATTTTGTTGCTTCTTGCAATTTACGCAAAAGTCAAATGTTGATTTGTGGCCCAGGACGAGAAAGGACTAGGGGATCCCGGCGTCCGGAGTTCGGAGTCCGGAACACCTGGACCAGGGCAGAGACCACATAATGCAGAACCACCACCATATTGATTTAGTGAGGTCCCTGCAATCTCCACAGCCATTTCCCATTTGCTTGCCTCAGTTGAACTTTGCTACCCTTTTGCCTTTTCTCTTTTTGCCATTTTCCTATTTTCCCAACTGCCAGAGTGTGGGTTATTTTAAAAATTTGTGCTCCTACGGCTTGAGAGTGGGAAAAGCACTTGGCTATTTGCATAACAATTGGCTGGAAAGCTGGAAGCTGGGCAAACGAGCAAACAACTTTAGTTTGATTTGCCGAGTGCCATTGATCCGAATCATCATTATAATGCACATCTCGAGTTCTAAGTGATTCGAAGTGGATTTGCAATTGTTTGTCTGCCCTGGGAGGTGCCTCAATTAGTTCGTCTCCAATGTACAGAGAGTTATGGTCTTAAAGACGGTAAGGAGATCCCCTTTGAAGCCGGTCTCTTCGACCCTTATTAAATTGGCTGGCCCCTTCATTTTAAGCTCTATAAATTGCCAGTAATTCGAGTCCCCTTCTTTTTTTGCCAGTCTTCCCTTAACCTTTTTCCCTTGGCCTTGGCGCTAACCCGTCTCAAGTTGATTGAAAAGTTACTTTTTCCTACCTTCTGAAGGGGTTTCCATTTAATGGCCAGCAACCTTCTGCTTTTCCATTTGACATTTTTTTCCCCTCGGCCAAATGGGTTTTTGTGCTTAGTCAAGTGATCAATATGTAATGGAATTTTCCGACGTAAACTACCCGATGATATCGTTTGGATGCCATAAATTATGCAACCGTTTTTTATGCGGACAGCATCGAACGCTGAATAATGTTTTCTATTTTTGGAAATTTATTGTGCTCCTGGCCTATAAATTAACTTAATTAATGTTTTGCAGTTTGCGCATTTTTATGTTATTTTACCGCGACGTTTATGATTGGCATGCACATTTTGGGAAAATATTTTGCCATGCAAATTGAAGTGAACAAGCATTATTTCATCGACCGACTGCTTTAAGTGCTCGCATTTAAATATGGATATATGGATAGGCTTCAACCCATAACAAAGTTCATTACTCGCATGTCAGGCTGTCAATTAAATGCATTTGATGGGGGTCAAATAAACGGATTTCTATTTCCGGGATCTGTGAAAGATTTCAACTAATTGAAACTGTTTTTGGTCCGCTGCAGATAAAAGGAGAACGAATAGATCTACTCTTGAAAGCAATTGCCAAAAGCGCTTAAAGACAATATTTTCCAAAGGAGTGAGGGAGGCACTTGGGGTCGAGAGGTTATCGGATACCCGAGGAGAGTTCATAGTTTGCTGAGGTCGCCTCCAGCTGGGGGCCAAAGTAAAGCTCCGTGCTGCCAAAATCTCTGTGTGCATTGGCAATCAGTGTTAAATAAACGAGCAGGCCAAGTGCCACAGACAGGACGCCGGACAGAAGGACTCGGGACACAGGACACAGACGGATGGCTGACGACATGCAAAATGCATCGGGTTTCCAAGAGTCTGCCGGCATTGATAAAACTTGCAGCAGGCATGTCTGAGGCCCCTCAGAGCAGCTGATTGATTTCTGCCAGAAGTTCTGGACCCCGAAATACCCAGTTCCTCTAATGCGATTAGGGCTAGCTAATTAATATGCACGACTCTCAGCAGCGCATTAATTGGTTTTGCTAACTCTAATTAGTTTGAAAACGTGGTCACAGTGTCTGGGCCTTATCAATGCTGAACACTCTGCAGTCGGTCACTTCTTCATTTGCAAACCCATAGTCTTGGGCCAGCATGTCGACACATTCATTAGGCGATTATGTTAATTTCCCAACCTCACACGTTTGTCTGAAATTTAATTTATAATTCTCACGCAAAGAAAACATGTTTATAAAATATTTGGAAAAAATTATACAAATTCTAGTAAATTATTTTTATTATTTTTTACTTTTTAAATTATTTATTTATTAAATTGTAATTGGTTTATTTATTAATGAATTATAATTAAGCTTTGTTTAAGACTTTAATGATAAATCTCTCTTTTAGTGTAAAATCAAGTTTAAATAGTCTTTGTTGCAATACGGCCATAAATCCCAGGGAAATAAAATGAGCTTATGTAATTTATGTTGAGGTTTGCTTTTAAGACATATGCAAATGTTGAACAAATCATCTTTCGGAAGAAAGCCAAGTTTAAACATTTATGTTAAATTAATTGCCCCCCGAAAGACTTTCAAAGTTTGTAGCAAGTTTAGAGACTCTAATCAAACTTGCGGCATTAGACAAATGCAGCTGAAAACTCGGCTGTGTCAGCATAAACTTATGAACTCTATTTCAACCACTCAAGTTGATGATATGGCACTTCAAAGCTGAGAAAAAAGCGAGGAAAACTCAATCAATGACGGCTAGGAATGAGGGAAATTTCTCATTTGCTGTCGTCACCTAGAACATAGAAAATGATGTGTCGAAAAGCCTGAACTCAACGGATATATATATATGGAAAGAGGAGAACTGCCAGCGACATTGACAAGATGATGCCATGCGTCTAAGGTTAAAGGCAGAGGAAAAAAGAAGAGATAGATGAGAGGGATGAGTTGATTTATTACAGCCCGATAAGGAAGCACCGAGGAAGTAGCAGGAGCAGCAGATAAGCCAGGTCCTGGCAAATGCAATTGGCAGGCATTATGGGCAGATAAAAGCGCTAGACAGCACGAAAGAGACTTCATCAAGCTGAGTGGCTGCATTGCAGTTTTAATGAAATTTCTGCCAGCGCAGCAGCGACATAAATCAGCCAAAAAGGCGAACTTAAAAATTTACATAATAAGCGAGAGCCAAAAAAAAGATTGCAGGTCGGGAAAAAATCATATTTATATATGTATAAGAAGCAAGGTGGAAACTCCATTAATATTGTGCGCTCAGGTGGCTGGAATTTTCTTCGATGTGATGAAAATGCACTCCCAGTGGCTGCTTTTCAGCGCTTGCTTTCCATTTAGCGATTTATTTTTGCTGTTGAATATTTTAAGCCATTGCACTTTTATCTTGTCAGGGTTGACATTTTGTGGAATATAAAAAATGAAGCTAAGCTGCAGTGAATGAAACGTGAAAAAATATAGTACGAACATAAATACACAAAAAAATTAGATATATTAATTTTCAATATTAATTTGTAGTTTAATGTTATCTTTCATTCCTAAAATTTTTAAATATTTCTAAAAAATTAAATTTAAATATATTACCAAAAAGTAAAATTTATAGTAAAAAATTTTAACTTGTAGTAAATAATTTAAGCAAATATTAAAACCAAAAAAATTAAATGGGTAAATATTAATCTGCTCTCGCTTTGATAAAGTACCTACTTAAAGTGTAATTTGAACACTTTTAATTATGAAAAACAACCACTTTTTTGCTAGTCCACTTCAAAATACCATTATTTAATAATCAAAAGGTCCTCAATTGAATTTCATAGCTAATAAAAACGGCCAGCGAAAAATGAGCAATATTCGACACCATTCCAACGCCCTTCCTCCACTCTATCTAATTACAAAAGTTGAACGCGTTTCCGGACTGACAAATGGCCGAGTTGGCTTTTCAATATGTTGCGAGCGCATAAACTAAACGAGGCTGCACATCCATTGTCCTGTCGGTGACGGCATGTGGTGTGTGTACGTATATCTATATGGCACTTGGTACATGGCCGTGGGTAGGAGATGATGTAGATCATATTGGGATGGCCACGGAGGTTACCCCTTTTTGTGGCACGTGAAGTCTGCTCCGAGCGGCAGCTGCGCTCGATAGTTGGCCTAAAGTTTTAAATTAATGGCGCAAAGTTTGTAATTAAATTACGGAATAGTCGCTCGCACACATAGACCATATATAGTATACCATGCCATACTATAAATATTAAGTATGCCTGCGCATAAAAGTAAGCTGCATTGAATTGGTTTTCGCCTTTGCTTTTTACTCTTCTGCTGTCTATATTTTTTCATACATGCCATGTGCACTCATGCGTTTCGCTATGTGTTTGTGTGTGTGGGCAAGGATATTATGCCATGGCAGTCGCAGCTGCCGGAACAATATATTAAGCCGTTAAGTGAGGCAACGACGAACGCTCTGTTCTGGCACAGATTGCGGCACAAATTGTCCGGGCACTACACTGCGTATACGTAACATGGCAATGCAGTTTGTCGCTACACCAGAGATACTGATGCACTGGGACAAGCCACTAAATTTTGTAAACTATTCTAGGCATTTCATATATGTTTTTAATAATTTAAAGGAATTTGTAGTGCAAAATGTCACCGTCCACAATTTTAAGAAATTTTCTTCTTTTGATTTCAAGCTTCTTAAAAATTTATTTCACACTCTAAAGTAGCTTTTTCCAATTTAATATTTATTTTCGCTTCGTAATCTTATTTTTCTACGATTTTACGAAAATTTCCCTCTTTCTTAAACAAATAAATGCATTTTTAAGTGCACAGAAATGCTGACGACGCTGACACAATTACAATGCATTAAAGTTATGATGAAGCCAGATATGGCGATGATGATCATCACATCCTGGGAACGGGAACGGGAATCGGAATGGGAATGAGAATGAGAATGGCATTGGATGTGCAACAATTATGAATCGCGCGCTGTGTCGCGTGTGTTGAATGCTTGACTGACAGCTGAAGGATGGCAACGACACAGGACGCAGGACACAGGACATGCAGGCAGTCGAGCAGGAAAATCCCGCTGACAGACGGAGCGAATGCGATGGAGACATCAGCGTGCCCGCTGGCATTTCGCATATTCATACATACAACATAAATATCATCCTGGCTGAATGCTGTTTCGCGTGCAAAAATACTGCTGACTTCGTCGCTGAAAATATTTATGTCCTTAAGCCGAAGACAGTTTAAATTAAATATAAGTGAAGAGCGAGAAATACGATTTTCGATTAAATTGCAGTCATTTTTCAAGGGGATTATGAAAGGATTTCAATGGTTTTACTATTTAATTGATTTTACATTCGTATATTTATTGTTTTTATTTTTTGAGAAGCTTAGGCGATTAAGTTAAAGTCTGCTAATTCACAACTTAATACGTTTTTAAATGATTTTATGTTTTACATTGTAGCCCAAAAATAAACGCACAAAGGATTAGGAAATCAAATTAAATACCCACTAAGCTGCAGGAAAATAATAAATTGGGCAAACATATTTGATTAATGGCAACTACAACCGCAAGGATATTAAATTTTGGCAAACTGAAAAAAAGTGGAGGCGAAATAACAGCAGATCCCAAAAACTGTGGCGCATCATTCGAAAAGCCATTTGTAAATAACATAACCGAAGGGCATTAAAAGCTAATCCCGTTTGAGCCGGAGGCAGTAACGGCAGCTGAACACGTTTACAAGGATGCGGGGCAGCAGGACGAAATCCCTGGCACAAATCCACGTCACTGTGGCTGCTTATCCCGCTGCTTTTGCCATTTCCGACCGCTGCATATTTATGTGATTTATGCTAAAATTCTGGACCCTCAACCTTCCTCCGCTTCGGTTTTGTGGGTTAACATGGTGTGGCCTAGGGCGACATTTGGCAAAGGTCCTCTCGCAAAGGGAAAAACAAAAGCGGCAGCGTAAAAGAGAAATGCGGAAAATTAGGTTTGAATTTCTACACCCCAACTGACAGGACCTGCCACCTTCGGAACCTTCTGTTGCTTCCCTGTTTAGTAAATACCTGAAACAGGTTGCTTATGTACCTGTTATATACAGGTTATATATTTATATAGGCTTTGTGGGGCGTCTACTCGATTATTAGCCCTGATGCCTTGTGGTTATAAATTCAAAGCGGCAGACACATTTCTTTTCGTAACTTTCCTTATTTTCCCTTCTCTTTTTTGGGTGTGTTCAATACGGCTTCCCTTTTTTTTGAGGGACCCAAATTCCCCGTGTTGCCTTTTAAATGTTTATGCCAATATTTACATTTCTGAGGTTTGGCCCAATGATAAAATATTTGATTTTAACACGAATACAAATGGCCAAAACACGAAGGCTCCCCGAAAATAAAATGCCAACGACCCGTCTCAGCTGGAAAAAGAGGAGGCAATCGTGATAAGCACACACTTGATCGATGGCGCTAATGGTGGCTTATTTATTCTCCTCCTTGGCCATCACTCAGACCCACAAGAAGACCCAAATATGGCGAAACTTAGTTTAACATTTTAATTGAAATTGTTTGAAAGTCTTGGCTCAAAGCTAAAATGTTTCAGTATCTTCTTGGAAATTTAATAACAGTTTGGGTAATTTTTAAACGGTTTACACTGATGATTAAATCTTAAGTTGTGCATTTATTATTTACCGTTTTTAAAGCCCCTTTTGAGTAATCATACCTTTAGTTAAATAATTTTTGCAGACCCCTTTTTCTCTTCTAATCTCATCCCCTTTCGCCGTAATACTATTCAACCCATTCGTATCAATTAGGCCACTAATTAACCTTAATTAACTTGTCAGCTGTCAATTAGGCCGGGCCCAAAACAATTGGCAGTGCTAAAATGCTATGCAAATCTCGGGAGAGGCCTCAAGAGCCCCAGGTTTTGCGAAAATCTGGCCGAAGGCTGCTTTTAGCCCACTTTTGCAAAAGGGGGAAAATCGGCTTAGATGCGCTCAGCCACCTTGAGATGTTTTCCCATCGCGCTGCGCTGTTTTTGCCTTAATTAATTTACTTGCAATGCCAAGTCCTCCGCTCGTTGCATAAATATTTGACTTGCCAGCGGCAGCAGCTAAGATGAGATTTATTTTCTACGAATTGAAATGAATGGCTGTCCGTCAGTCAGTCACTCCGTAAGTCAGTCAGTCAGTCGGTTGGTCTGTCTGCATACTAAGTACAATTAGAGTTGGTTTCTGCTGTTCGCTATCGTTTGCTGGCACTGGCATTGCATAAAAAATAAGCTGTCTTTGCATTGAGCAATAAGAACAACACAGTCGCGGTCCGCCGGGAAAATCCGGCATTACGCTTTTCCGCTTTCCCCACAACCCCCCACCACCCTTCGACCGTCTTGGACCAAGTTTTGAGTAATGAAACCGCTTCGCGAAAAGTTCTATGCTGTAAATCTGTTGGATTAATTATTACGGCTCGGAATTGTTTACAACGAATCCAGCGCAAAGCTTTGACTTTTTGCTTCTTTTGCTGATTATGCTTTCTTGGTTTTTCTTCTCTTTTCTTTTGTTTTATTTGCTGCTTATCTTTGCATAGTTTTTCCTCCCACTCAGCTGGTTTTCCAAGGATTCTCTTATCTAAACGACATGTGTATAAACATTTTGCAGCCTCATTTAGTTCAAGTTTCTAGCTCAACGAGGCGCAAAAATCAACTGCCAAAGATTGTGCCCCAAAAACAATTGGTTAGCAGAAGGGTCTCTTCAATTAAATGCCCGAATAAAATGCAATGTCAGAATGACAGGCGGCAAAAGGTTCGCACAAATTGTGAGCTTGGGAAATTTTTTAATTAAAAACTAATGTGGCGAAAGTGTGGCGATGGTAGATAGGAGTACGAAAATGCTCACCCGCACACACCAAGTAAATTACGCCTAATTGCGAGTGTTTAATTATGCACTAGTTTAATTTTATGGTCTTGTGGCTTGGGGCCCACCCGAAAATATATGAAGACATTCGGGTTGATGGCGAGTGTGAGTGGAGTGTTGTCCGTACGCTCGGCAGGATGTGGATGTGGGGAGTAGAGTCCTTCTCCCCTAATCTGCTTGTGTGTTTGCTGATAATTCCCAGCTTTAATTTACGCAAGCGTACCCAAAGTAGCAAATAATTGCTTGCTTGTCCAGTTAGTTTAGTTGATGGACTTATGAGCACACTGAGGGAAATTACACATACACTTATTCATCGCACTTAAATCAATACATTATAAATTCCCAGGCAAGAGAGATCTGTGTGGGAAAAAGTTCCGGCTACCTATACTTCTATTTTTGCACAAATTGTTTTCAGGGCATTATAGAAATTTACTTTGCCTTCTAGAGGAGCTCAGAAACAGGAGCTGTGCAGGAGCCTGTTTATAGGCACTTGGAAATTCCTACGCCTCGGCACAAAAGGAAAATTGCTAAAAGTTTATTTTCTCGGTTTTCTTCGTCTTCTTTCTGTTTTTGTTGTCGGTACGCCCCGAGGGGGTGTGGCAATTTGCGGTTGCAAACTTATAATGTGTGCAAATTGGTCTATGAAAAAATCATGTGTGAAAATTTCAAAAGGGAAAACGGGGCAGGAAAGGAAAAGAAAACTTGGAAATTGTATTGCCTACTTTTATGGGCTGCTGAAAGTAACCCGATGAAGGCGGCTCTCGGAGTTTCTACTTACGTATATCTATATCTATATCCCCCCAGGACCCTCGTAACGACCTTTTGCGGTTTTCCGTCTGCCGGCATTCAGACTTCAATTAGCCCCTGAAAATAGATAGCCCAAACAAAGGGAAAGCAGAGCCGACCAAAGAAAACCTTTCCCCATCGACACCTTTTTGCAAAGTGAACGCTCATTATTCAGACAAAAGGGAGCAGGCCGACTCGATTGAAGGCCGGGTCTTGAAACAATTTAAAATTAATTGGTTTCAATGCCTGTCCTGGATGTGGTTGTTGATCATGGCAGATGAAAAACCTGGCCTACAAATTGGTCAGCTTTTCCCCAGCTCTCCGTCTGTGTGGTTTTCTCGGAAAATGAAATCATTTGAAAGTGTTTGCTCCCCCAACTGCGAACCCTGGAGCCCATACAAACAATAAAGCAGAAAAGGGTTTCTACTTTCGCATCTGCAATAAACTCGCTTTTTTCACAAGTTTGCCTAACCATCAAACGGATGAGATGAGAGACTGTAAAAATGCGGGGTTTTGGGGTGAAAGGGCGGCCTAATTAAATGAAAATTCATGGCGTATGCTCTGACGAAACTTTTCCATGTTGTTTTCCGTCTGCCTTTGTTGTTCTTGTCCCTGTTCCCGTTCCTCCTCCGAAAAGTATCCCAAAATTACTGCCAACAATACTTTGAATATTTTCGCAACAAGGCGACACGGTGGGTGTGTCTGTGTGGGGTGTGTAACACATAGCATACAACCTTGTTTTGTTAATAAGATACAATGTTGTCCAAGCATGTCTGATACTCTTGAATGATGGTCTAGAGCAAACCATTGAGTTTTGTTTAAAAAATACATAAAATATTGTAAGGAATTCATATATTTTGTATGGCTCTTCTTTCTTAAATTTTTGTGAAACATAAAAAACCCATAACTAAAAATAAAATATTATTATAAAATAAAAAGAAAAAAAATAAATCACAAAATCAACTATAGTGTTACTAAAATATTTAATTTGTTAAATTTCTGTGTTATTATTTTTATTACAATAACCTTTTAATAAAACCCGAAGTAGATTTCTGCAGAGCATTACCTGTTCGTTAATTTCATGTACGTTCTTCGCCCTGTTGTTTTTCTGCTTTTTAAAAGGCGTTTTGTTGCCTGGCTGCCAACGCAGACTAAGCTGCGTGTGTGGTTTGGCAATTATTTGAGTAGTACTACAAGATACACACACCCACACTCGCAGCGAGCAGAAAAACACACACGCACACAGATGTGCATAATTACTTTGTATACATTTGCATGGCAACTGGCGAAGAAGAAGGGGAAACGAGGAGGCAGGGAGGGGAAGCCCTGGCAAAGAACAATCAGTGCGAAACATTGTAATGCGAATACGTATACGCAGTGTGTGCCAGAGCGACTGAGGCTCAGTTTAGAGCTCCTCCTCCACCTCCACCGCCTTCCTGCGCCTGTTTTCCGTGTAATATGCTGCCATGTTATGTCGTAAATGTCGCTTTTTATTATTTTACATACATTCTTGTGTTCGCCGTACTTTCTCGCCCAGCTTCCTGCTTTTCCTTTGTTTTATTTACATTTCAACACACGTTTGCCAGGATGTCTTTCCTCTCTCTGTCACAGCCAGACTTGCCGGCTGTCAGCCGGGGCTAAAAGCGGAGCACATCTAATTTTCTGTGTAATGACAGCCAGTCTGGAATAGACGAGTGAGGAATGGAACGGAATGTCTTCTAGCAGTGCCCAGATATTTAATGCCGTTGATTTTTCTAATTAAATGTCTGCCAACGAGTTGGCAACTGATTAAAGTCGGTTATATATTTTCGCAGGCGCTGCCATTTATTTTACTCGCGCTCGCCACGCTCCCCTGCACACATTTGTCGCACCTGGCGTATGCGTAATGCATTGTAATTTTTCCTGAAACTCACAGGCAGTTCCTTGGCTTTTATTGCCCACTCTAAGCTGATTTATTTGCGCTCTAATGAAATTTGTTTCGTGTGCAGCGGGGCCAGAAAAAAGAAAATAAAAAGCTTACGCCTGAGTTAATTTTTGGGGAATTCTTTAGCAATAACAATTGAGGAATTTAAAAATGCTTCAACAATCCTAAGCTTGTATTAAAATATTTCTTTAAATTCTTTGACTTTTGGCATATTATCTAAAAGACAAATAAATTATTTTTAATTTTTTATTTAGGCCACTTCATAAAATAAATTCATTTAAAAACTGTAGTATAACACATTTTCTTATATTTATTTTTTTTTTAAAGAAAATTTTAATGTAATAAAAAATATGTTGCTAGTAGGTTTTTACATTAAATATGATTAGTAAAAATTGTTAATTATTTTCTAAACCAAAATCAACATTTTTAAAATTTTTGCATATTTTTAAAGTTTTTAAAACTTTTAGAAATATTAAGAATACTCTTAACAATTACTTTTAATTTTTTTTTTAATAATTTGAGAAGTTTACAAAACCTTGGCAAGAAATATTTTTCTTCAAACATTTACATTTTATTTATGGTCAGCCAATTTGAATTAGCTTTATTGCTAACTAATTACCTTTCGCAGCAACTGCACAGGATTTCCGCAAAAATGACAACCACTAAAACTAAATAAATTTCCCATGTGATTAAACAAAGCTCACGTATAAAATCAAAAATGGAAAAAAATCGAACCAAAATTTCATTGAAATTTCCACCAAAGTGCAAACGTAATTAATTAAAATGCAATTTGCATTCCCGGCCAATAACCGCAGCAATAAAATCCATCAGGATCAACAAATTTACAGCTAATAAAAAGCAATTTGCCAAATATATGATTTCCATTTGTTGATTAGTTAAAAATAATGTGAGCGTAAACTTACCGCAATATTGTGTTTAAATTTCAGTTGGTTTTGGTTGTCGGCTGGTTGGTTGGATAGTTGGGCGATATTTGCGGGGTTGTCTGTGGCGTTTTAATTAAATTGATAGTGAGTGTGTGTGGGGAACGTGCCGCAAATTAAACACGCGACTCACTGAGACGAGACTTTTTAATTGACACACATCCACGGCACTCGAGTGGGGAAGAGGATGGTGATGGGTTAAGGATCGGTTCAGTCACCTTACAGTCTGGCTTAATTCTTTTACTCGGCCGAACACTACGCGACATGACGTTACGCCGCAGGACGAGGACTGAACGCGACGCGTCTTCTTCTGTTGCCGTGGTATGAGTGTTGCAGGTTGCAGATGCAGCGGCTGCCGCAGCAGCAGCAGCGGCAGACGCAGTGGCTGTGGCAGTTGGAGGAGGAGCAGTCAAAACGGAGCTGAGTAGACCAGGCCACCTACAACACGCAACGACGACTGAACGAACGATGGCCCAAGGACCAACAGCACAGACCCAAAAATACAGAAGTCCTTCGCAGCAGCAAAAAAAGCAGCAGCAGCAGCGGCAGCAGAGCCGCGGCAGCAACAGCAGTGGCAGCAGCACAGCAGCAACATTAAGGAAAATCTCGGCTAAAACGAGCGTGAGAGAGAGAGCGAGTGGCACGGGCAGCGGAAGAGAGAGAGCGCCGACACGAGGCGGGCATTTTCCGCTTTCCACGAAGCCTGCAATTTGCGTAGCGCATCGGCATTTTCCGACGTTGCACGGCTGTAAAATTGCTCGCACATTGCAATATGTTGCCGCCGTGCTGTTGGTGTTGCTCCTTGGCGAGAGCAATGCGGAACGCGATGGAATCGGAACAGACAGTGCTGGGTGCTGTAAAGGAATTTCGGTGGATTTATAAAGAAACGAAAACTAATAGTGTATCGAGATTTTAAGTATTAGAATGCTTAGAACCTGAACTAAATATTTTATAGGATTAGTAAATGAGCTTCTTTGACAACATATTTATTAAAATAGAGATAATCTATAAAGATACCTTAACAATGCCTACATAACTGTCTGCTTTTGTTTGTTTAAAATATATTAAATGTGTTGTACTATATTAAAGTTTCTGAAATAAATGTTTTTAGTTCTTATAAAGTTAGAATAACATTGCTAAAATGTCTAGCATAATGTTGACATCCTAAACCATAGAAAGTTACAATTAATAAGACAATATCTTTACCTGACTATTTTCTTGAATGGTATAAAAACCCAAACGACTTCCTTTACTTGGACCAATTTGAATGATTTGGTTCTCAGGACCTTTCATTTAACAGAACAGTGGGCGCAGCTCTGTAAGGCGTTAACAGTACGCTCAGCAGCAGCATCACCGAAGCGGAAGTGAAACAGTTTGACAATCGCTCTCTCTCGCGCGCGCTCTCTCTGGCTCTCTCGAGTCCCTCCTGCGCCTGCGTCGCAAGGACGAAGCCGAACGGCAGCCGAATTCCGATGCTGTCCTTCGGACTTTCGCTCGTGTATATTCCGAATCCACGAATTCCTGGCAGCGGACAAAGCGCAACTTGCTCCACATATTCTAGCCCTACTTACACACATACACCAATGCGGCCCTCTCACCCACACTTGCACACCCGCACACACAGACACACACAGGATTACAGCGCTGCTTTTGCCCATTAGCCGATGCTGCGCTGCCGGCGTCGCAGTCGCTGCGCAGGATGGGCTTTGTTGTTGTTTCGGCCGGCTCTGCCGCTGCGCTGCCGCTGGCTGTTATCACCAAACATTGACGCTGCTGATAACAGCAAAAGTGGCAACCGAGGCACATTAAAACCAACAACGACCCAATTCCTCCAGCTGATAATGACGAGGATAATGATGATCCCTGCGCTAGTCATTGGCCCCACTTGCCAATTCCCAGGGGTCAAGCCGGGTGGCAGGTATTTTGATTGGTTTTCCACTACGGCAATATAGTTGGGTGCACTGAGAAAAAAATAATTTACAACCGGAAGAGACAAAAGTGTTGTTTTCTATAAACAGAAAGATAGAACATTCAAAATTATTATTTAATCTTTATACCAGGGACCGTAAATAATCATTATTTGAGATTTTTATTTTAAAAAGACTACTGTGATATTTTGTTTTAAACGTCAAAAATAACGTTCTTTTTACTCTTGTCCACAAAGTATATGCATTTCAACAAATCTGGAAAGCAAATTAACTGTTATTTGTTTATGTCTATAAAGTGCATAAAAACCAGTTAAATTGTTGATTAAAATATGTAAAAACCTCAGTGGGCCTTTTAAAATAAAAATCTCAAATAATGATTATTTACGGTCCCTGCTTTATACCCTTGTAGAGGGTATTATAATTTCAGTCAGATGTTTGCAACGCAGTGAAGGAGACGTTTCCGACCACATAAAGTATATATATTCTTGATCAGCACCAATAGCCGAGTCTATCTAGCCATGTCCGTCTGTCCGTCTGTCCGTCTGTCCGTCTGTCCGTTTCTATGCGAACTAGTCTCTCAGTTTTAAAGCTATCGCGATGAAACTTTCCCGAAGGTCTTCTTTCTATTGCAGGTAGTACATATGTCGGAGCCAGCCGGATCGGACCACTATATCTTAAGGCTCCCAAACAAATATAAGAAAATTCATTGTAACTTTGTAGGAAGTAGGCGTTTTAATTCTTGACTACTTAAAAACAAAATTGAAATAAATCGAAACGCTGAATCTGGAATCCCTGGAACTGCACCGAGTGAGTATTCTTTCTACAAGGGTATATAAGCTTCGGCTGGCCGAAGGTAGCTTCCTTTCTTGTTTTGGATTAATTTTTGAAATATTCTTATAATTTTTTTAATTTGTTGAATTTTAATAATTTTTTGGTATTATAGGGGTTTTTAAATATACTTATAAAATTATAAACTATTCTTTCAGTGCCACGAACTGTAATTCTGCGAATAAGAGCTTTTTAAATAACTCTCCAAACACGAAAACGATTTAAATGAACATCGGCCAGCCAACAACAAAAAAACGAATCATTCCACTTTGGGGCCCTGGCATTTTAATTCTCATGTTTAACTTTGAACATTTTCTACCTTGGCGCCCCCACACCCCCGAACTTAATTAAATGTTGTTGGAAAAACGCTTTTCATTTAGGCTGCATAAATTACAAAGCACAAGTGCCACTCGCAACTTCAAGAAGGAAGCCAAATCTTTTCGGTCCTCCCCTCGAAAAGCCCGAGGCGTTGACTAGCGGCTAAATTATGGGGTGTGGCTGTGGCCCAGCTTATGCAAAATAAAATAAGTGTCTTTGGCCATTTGAAGTCTCCTTCGGGCTATTTTCAAATGGCGACCAAGTGGGGTGAAATAGTATATTAAATTAGTGTAAATGTTAAGCTGCTGAAACATTTAATTTAAAAATATATAAAGCTTCAAAAGATTTTTTAAACGTAAGACAAATACAATTTAATTTAATTATAAAGAGCAAAGAAATTGAATCAATAAAAGCAAACCAATGTGTTGGGTACTTTTTAAGGCAAAGGCCTTTGGAGAGCCCTTAGTCTTCACATGGGGCCCACGCAAATTGATGTTTGCCTAAAAAGGCGCAAAAGCGAGGACACTTTTCTCACCACAGGACACTGGGCAAATTGCACTGGGAATGTCCTGCAGCGTCTCCACATCCACAAAAAAAACGAAAAAACCACTCCACTCCGACTTGTCATTTGTTTCTTATTGTAATTTATGTGCAGGCAGCGATTTATGATTACATTGTGATTTATAACGAATAAAGGCTTCAGCTGCTGCCGCTCCAAATTTCCAAGGGTTGAGCAGCAGGAGGCTCAAAGGACTCTGCCAACTCTCACCTAATGTCACACGGCTGGTAAAAGTTTTGTGCAAGTTGTCAAAGTTTTTCAGCAGTTTTTCAGCTGCTTGTTTCAGCTGCTTTTCACCGGCAAAGTTTTCCCCTCGATATTGTTGCAAGTACAACGCAAAAAAATGGCATACAATCTGTCAACGTTAAGCAGGAATGGCAAAGAGGCAGCCGAGCAAGTCAAGAAAATCAATTGAAAATTGGCCATCGGGTTTTTTCGGGGGGCAAGCGTCTCAGGTGTTTATGGAAACTTTTTTATTACAAATCCGGGAAAGGATTTTCTTCAATCCAAGGAGACTGACCCCAAAATGCTAATGTATTTTCATTTAAAACTTTCGGTGGGAATGGGTTCGAAATTTAAATAAAATATAGGGAAAAATTTGTGAAAAAAAACACCAATTTGTTATGAGAATTTTTTTATAAAGAAATTTTACCAATATAATTGTAGAAAATAAAATAGTAATTTATAGAAAACAAAGCAGTTTTATTTTTAAATTATTAAAATAATTATAAAATAATTATTTATTTATTTTAGTCCTAAATTAAGTCAGAATATAAGTCCAAACGAATCGCTTTGCTCACTTGACTATTTTTCTGCGTGCTTCTATTTTACAATCGACAATTACATTTCCATTAGGTGAAAAGTGCCCCGGAAGCGGCTACGAATTTCCGTTTATACATTTTTGATGTACTTGGCATCATTTTGGACTGACCCCGAGTGACAGGAACGCGTGTTGCCTCGTGTTGCGGCTGTTCCGCCTGAAATGTCAAACAAACGCCGCTCAAATTAGCCCAACCACCCGCCGCAGTGGTTTGTGGGTGGGAGTGGGTGGTTGTGGGTGATGTCCGTAATGCGCGTGAATTGTAAAACTTTATTTTGACAGCTTTTGGCCTCGGACACCTTGGGCCAGGACATGTCAGGCGGCAGCCAAGGAGCAGGAGGCTGACGAGACGAGACGAGCTTGAACTTTTCCTAATGCCATTAAAGCGCTTTAAACATTTTCGAATTGTAGCATATTCTTCACTTTTCGCTTCCGCTTTATTATACTTTTATTGGTTGATTTTATTATTTTGTTAAGGAGCTTAGAAAATATGGATTTTGTGGTCCCAAATATTTATTGTATTTGAATGAGCCTACACTTTGACTTTTCCTTTAGTTTATTTTAGTGAATTTTATAAATATGGAATGACTTTCGTTTGTTGTTTTTGGGTGTTGCTTCTAATTGCTTGAATGAATTAATCATTTGTCAGACTCTTTATTCTTTTATTGGTTTTCGGTTTTTATGTATTATTTTAAAACCATTCTGTATACTTTTGTATGCCGTTTAAATTTCCAAAAATATCTTGCTAAACTATTTACACTGTTATCCCGTGCATTTATTCAAGCGAAGAGTAATCTTTTTATTTGGCAGGAATAAATGCAGTATATACACAGTAAATATTGTCAAAAATTGTAAGCGGATTACACCAATTAAATATTCTGTGGGAATATTATAGAGCCTCTCGTTTGTTTTTAGCCATACGAGATAATCCCTTACTCCGTGGTTGTTTTTGGCTACCAATAAGGGAAAATGGTTTCACCGTTTCGAAAAAGCTAGCTCATCCTTCAGCTTTAATCATGACCCGAAGGAAGTCGGGCGTGTACTTATTTGCCACCTACCTGCACACAAAAATCATAATTAATTTAGCTTGAAAACTGCCAGCCAACATCAACTTGAGCCTAATTTGGGTACTCTTCTGCCTCCCGCGAGCGGGAGCTATGCAGGAAAGTGCTTGGTAATTACTTTTGGCATGGCAGCGATGAAATCGCTAGAAAATCACACAATTCAGGCAAAGGAAATTAACTCATTTCCACATAAATTAGTTCCGATTTCCGGCGCTCTCACTGGCGAAATATTATGCGTCGATTATGATTAACGATCATTGGCGTTGCGGGGCCAGGACTTTCATAAATAACTCACCAGGACTCGATTCGGCCGGGAATGAGTGGGCACAAATCGTTCACGCCTCCCTCCCCAGGACATAAAATATCAAACGACGCTCGAATTCTGGTTTTCTCTGCCTCGTTTTCTTTGATTTCAGCTGGGCCTTTTTTTTCGCCTGCCTCGAAAAATTTATTTATGAGCCCTCCCTGCTGGCGGCCAATTTTTAAGGACACGACAGGACGACGCTGCTGGGCGGTCTCAGTGCGCTCGCAATTACGCGGGCCGCGCGCCTCGAAATATTGCCAAAGTCATTGACTTGGGTCCAGGTCCATGCCATTTATGAATTATATAATACCAGCTAGAGCAGGATGATGCACGAGGAAAAAATAAGCATGGTATAGAATGTGCCAATTTAGGAATTCTTGAATTTTCATCATTATAAAATGTTTATTCAATAATACATTTTAAGTGCATTTTCTTAAATATTGGTATTTAAAATAATTTAAATTCAACTTCTTAGGTTTCCCAATTCTTTAAAGTGTGTCAAAAGAAAAATCTTTTGCAGAAGGCGGGGTCGAAGAAAACCTCAGACACGCCAGAATATCAATGAATATGAGTTATTCGCACGCATCCGAAAGTTTTTCACTTTACAGAACTCATGAAAAATACATTAAAGAACCTGGGGCGAACGAAAAAAAAAATGCCAGAAGAAGTCTGCTAAAATCTGCCGAGTTGTAAAAAGCGGCTGTCATTAAAAATGAATTTGTGCCAAAAGCGCAACTAATGAATAAGGCAATCCCACTTCAGAAAACCCCTCGAAATTAATGTGTGCGCCTGTTTGGGATAACTCTCTTGGCCTCGAGAATCTCTGGCAATCAATCAGCTGATAAAGAATTTGTTGACCAAAGAGATTTTTCCAGGGGATTGATTTGTTTTGCCTTTGTGCGGCGGCCTCAATTCGAATTATACATTTGACATATTAGTTCTGGCCGATAAAGAAATTGATTTCTGCCTTTCAACGGCAGCAATCTCGGCGGCTTGTATACCCACAGCTTTTTATAGAAAATTGCTTTATTGAGTGGGCGAAAGGTTGGAAATGGGGTTCAGATTGTGGGGACATTTCTAGCCATCGAGTAAGGGTTGTTTAAGATTTAAAATGCGGTCTCTGCTAGAGCCCAAACACATTCATCACCTTTCAAAGAGCGGGCATAATCATGATTGGCATTCGTCCTTAATGCGCTATTTTAATGCTGAAAGGATCGATTTTTATTTAAGGAATTTAAGTCCTTAATTTCATATTGAGTACTTTATTTCTTCGATCATACTGCACAAAGGGTTTCTAAGTATTATTAAACAAGTTCGATTGCTAAAAATAAGAGTAAGAAAACAAACACTCAATTGGAAATCATCTCAACGTCAATTCTTGCGAGTCGCTTGAGATGTTTTAACAGTTCGCCAACAACATTGTTTATATTGCCCGACCGATACTTGAAGGATATGATATAGACACGCGACTGATACTTACTAATGAAAAAATCGCAACGCCAGGCGGAAGCTGTCCGATTTGTTGGCTGAGGGGAAAGCAAACATTTGGGACGGCTCTTGTCAACAGCAGGATGTCCAGACATTTCGCACACCCGAGGCAGCTTCTCCATTTCGGGATTGTGGGAGTGGTACGGGTACTACTACCAAGTCCCAGAAGTGGACCATTGGATACAGTTGACGTATTTTGTTTATGTGCGTACGCCATCGATGACAGGCAGCCCGTCGTTGAATCTATACGACGTTATATCCCCCCAGAAGCACGTGATGTCATTAGCTACAAAACCGAAACTGTTTTGCTGGGTGCGATGGGGGAGGGGTGGGTGCTTAAAGAGACGGAGGCGGAGGTCAGTCAGCGCGGCAGTCTAACGCATTTGTCATAAACTAACGAAAAATGCCACGAAATTCGGAATGGAAGCCGACACGAGCACCGACATCACCGCCAATACCGCAACCACAACGCGCCGAGCACACACGCCAATCAACGTCAACATCCCAGCTGGCCAACTGCAGCGGTACACTGAGCGAAAAATTTGGAATTTTGAAAATATTACTTAAAAGCTGCCAAAGTGTAGCAACAAATATAAAAAGCAGAATCTAGCATCTTGTAATAAAAACAAAGACAAATTCTGAAATGTTGTTGTTCGACTTCACTAAAAATAGTTCTTTAAAGTTAAATAAAAACTTTCTGAATTTGAAATTAGAAGTCTTTTTCCGTGTAGTTACTGCATCCGTAATAGGACCCAATACCAGTGGCTTTACCAAGAGCTTCGGTGCGGAGATGAGGTTGGGCCAGAATCCCGGCTGAGTGATCTATGCCGCCCGCCGGCCGTTTATTGAAATTCCTTAATGAGCATCACTCCAAATGACCCGTGGTGACCTCGCTCCTCCATACATGCCAGTCAAGTGAAATGCAATTTCCGCAGGCTGGTGCGATGCGAACAGCTCGGGGTAATTTGCAGGCAATTCAATTAAAACCAACATGCCACGTTAGCATTGGGAAAAAACCAATGGACAAAGAAAACAGTTCTTTTTTGTAAACTGTATTAAGATAATTTTTAGCTTATATATAAATTTTAAAATGATTATAATATTGATGAACGAAAAATCAAAAAAAAGGTAGTCTCAAAACAAGTATTTTAAAAAAGGTTTTTCTAACATATCCTAAGTATTCGAATTATTGAATTATGAATTAGTACCTCGAGTTTAGCTAGCAAATAAACTAATTTGTACCTATATATAAATAAAAATCAGTAAATTAGAATTTTATGAATTTTTTTTGGACCTACCTATAAAGCAAAAGCACCATTACCAAGCCAGTCCAAATAAATGTCACCTTTAGTATCCGATGACTTCTCCCAGCTGTAAGTACTTAAATATCGTATCAGTTCTCATATTTCGGGCATTAATTTCAATTAATAGTACCCAACATTGGGGAGCGTGATAGATGGGGTAATACCGCTTGGGCTCGGGTTACGTGGAGGAGTGGGTGGTTCTGGGTGGGGCGTTTTGTTGCCTGTCTTGCAAATCGTTGTTGCCAATTACCGCTAATGTCGCACAGTTGCCGCATTGCCATAAAATTAATGATAAGAGCGCAATAAAATAAGTTTTACTGCAGGCGAGACGGAGGCGACAACACAAAGCCAAGGAAGCGCAACAGCTTGGAGGGGGGTAGATCCGCAGCCCGGATCCGGCCACTATGGTATAGTATATCCCCCGTATAAACCACACCCCCGCCTCGGTGGCGAGAAGGGGGTTGTGTCAGCAAAAGGTTATGCCACAATAAAATTAAATCCAACAAGCGTGAAGTAGGTGAAGTGGTTGCTCGCTTCGCTGCTCGCAGCTCGCTGGCTTTGCAAATTGAAAACCTTGGACTGTTTTACGGCGAAAGGAGTTGCGAGTTACGACCGGTGGCTACTAATTGCCAGTCGCGGCTTAAAGTCGAATCCTCGGCTAAGCGGCTTACTAACGACCCGCGTCCAGTGTCCATTGGGTCATCAGATGTCGGTCCTTTGTGTGCCGTCATTTCGCCAGCATCCTTTGCTTATCCTTATCGCCGGAGTAGCAGACAAAGCCCGGCCTCCACACATTAGCATATTTAACTTTTATCCGTGAAATGAGCTTTGAAATGTCGGAATATAAAAAGCCTTATATCAATCTCTGCCCACTGCGGGATGTCTCTTTTTTCGTCCTTGTTCGTCTTCATCTTCGTCGTCGGCGTCTGCGTCTTGGGGCACAAAAACTTTCGGAGCACCTTTGCAACTTTCTCCCACTTTCCACTCCGCCCTTTCTACTCCTCCTTTTTTTCCATGAATAAATTGCGCAGAATTTATGTGCAAAGTTTCTTCGCCCCTGAAAGGAAAGTGGCTAGCGGAGTTTTAGATGAATCTGTTTGGCTTAGTCTGATGAGTTATCTGCGTAAATGCAGCAGGAATAGGTAGCAGCATCCTAGGCAGTTGCAGAATTTATGGCTGCAATGTTAATTGAGCGCTGGGCGGTACTTTTCGGATGCCTTTGCTTTCGGCATTTCGAAAGTTTCGCCAGCGACGTCAAAGTTGAGTGCCAAGGAGAATTCCAGTAGCACTGGGGCCATCACCGAACTCCGAAGTTCGGCAAAGAGTGCCCAAAACTAGGTGGCAGAGTCAGTCGCTCCCGGGCGGCCGGCAAATTTCGGAATTCTGACTCTGATTTTCGGAAGGGGAAAATCAAAGTTGCATATGCACAAGTCCTTTGAAGTTACCTGATCAAATTAGGTGAAGTAGCTGGAGTTTCATTCGAATGGGACCTTTACAGTTTTGGTTCCTTTTTTCTGTTATACACTAAAGTTTACATTTTTTAATGATTATAACATATTTAAGGTAAGGAAATTAGAATTTATGTTAGAATATTTTTTTTGGAATATTAATATAATTACTTAAGCATTAAGTACATTTTTTGTTATTAAAGAAACTTATTTTAAGCCCACTTAATATGCAGAGTTTGTCGGCAGCAAAAAATAAAATACTTTCATTCCCGTGGTAATTAATGTATATGAGTCTTAGACATAGCTTTATGTAGCTTCACTTTTTATGGTTAATTGCCATGAAGCATTTGCTTATCATTACTCAAAATTGCATGTAAAATTAAGTTGTTCTGCGCTCAGTATCGCTTAATTTTGTTGTTCCAACCGCCGCTGTGTTGCTGTGGCTATTATCGCGATGGCAGCGTGTTGCCAAGCGTGTAAGGATTAAGATTTACGCAGTGTTGTGCCAAAGGAAGGAAGGAATGCGATTGTGGAGGGTAGTCGAGGGATGGGGGAACTGGAAGTGAACCAACTGTGACACATGGGTGCCTCATTTCCGACAATTCCACCGAATGCAAAGCATCCCGAACACGCACCCGCAAATTTGGCATAGGAGGGCGGAATCACCGGCGTTGGGGAGGGGGAAATGGAAAATAGCTAAGTGGGGGCAAGGAGCCAAGAACAAGGCACTCGTTGCCACACTTGAAAAATAAGTTAGCACGAAAGGAAAAACAAAAATGCATGTGTTTAAGACTTTAAGAAATGTCGAAATATTTTATTTCTATAAGAGTATTTAGTTAAAATAATTAAGTAATAAATAAAAGCTTAACTTTTTTCATATATTAAATAAAAAATGGAACAAATTGAATAGGGAGTGGTTTTCTGTATATCCTGAAATATATTTGTAAAACATTTACGATTTTAAAGCGGTCTTCTTTATATTTTCAAGTGCCTGCCACTCCGCATCTCTCGGCGCTCGTCTTTTGGCTGTGACGTTGACGACGGGCTGCCTAGACAACAGCGTCGAGTCGGTTGTGGCCGCTACGTAATATTGCTGAAAACCGCAGGGCGGCGTCGCAGGCCACGTTGCGTATACGTAATATTTCAGCATTTGCCTCACGCTTCGCTGCGCTGCTTCTTCTTCTTCTGCTGCTGCTGCTGCTCCTTTTCGCATGTGTGTGTGCGGTCTACCATTATCTGTCTGGGAAGCCATTAATTTTTCAAGATTGATCCGGTATGCAAATTACTTACACAGAATGTGCACGAAAGCGCCAGCAGCGCCATCTACCGACCGACATGCTTCCTTTACTACTTTCTCCTTACTTTCCATTATGCCTGTTTTTTTTGGGGGAGGGGACTGTGGGAGGTTGGGATAGATGTTTGCAGCTACAACATTTTATTTACGAATTTAGAATTTAATTCCATGGGCGTGACCTGCCCACAGTTTAAAATAACAAAGGGCCTTTATTTCGGTTCCTTCCTGGGTTCCCCGTTAAATGCGTGCTAGATAATTACACGCTGGCATTGATTTAATGCCCATAAATTGTTTCATTTGCTGCAGTTTTAATTACCCCCATCCAGGTCATTTTCCCTGGCACGCCAGCGGCACTCCAAAGTGCACTTAACACATTCATTTTCCGAGCTGTATGCAAGGGCTGTGCCACGCCCTTCGTAGGGAGAAAAATAAGGTGGTTCCTAAAAGAGTTCCTGGAAAAAAAAATAACAACATATTTCTTGACTTACATTAAATTCATTCCTTTAAAAAATGTATTTAAATTACTTTTGGTTTAAGAGTTACCTTTTTTATTGTATTGAACAAAAATTGTTGGCTTTTAAGCTGATATATTTTCCGAAAATAGAAATGAATTAAATTTTAATGGATTTTAAGGCCAAGCTACGTTTTGTTTATCTTAGATAAACTCCTCTAGAGAATTTTCCTTTACTACTTTTGTGCGTTTGATGGCGAAGGCAGCGAAAATGACAGAGATCACTTTACGGCTGGCATGACGTTAAACAAAGCCGAGTGCGGAGATGGAGATGCTGATGATGATGATGAGGGTACTGTTTACAAGGTAACACAAGTACCTAAAACTCGCACACACTCGTGGCGAGCACACAAAACGCGTATTTCCCACAGAAGGGAGTCTGATAACAATCAAGACAGCTCTGGCAGAGGAAACAAAAGCCAAACACTGCAAACAGCGGCCTAACAACATGGTCAAACAAACAGGAGGCTCAGGACTTTAAGTCCCACCACCGACAGCCCACCGCCCACAGCCCAGTCACGCCCCCTCAGCCCGCAAAAAGCCATCTGCCATTTACAGGAGCAAGCGAAACCGTGAGCTCTGAGCCGCAACGCGTTATCTTTGCCCAAGCTTTGCATAAATCAACGTAGCAAAAAACAGAAAATAAACGAAAAGCGCCAGAAATATATTTTCCAAAAACCGAACTCAAGCGTTAAATTGAACGTGTTTTAATACCTGGCAATCGTACAAGTGCAAGGGAATATTGGGCAGAAACAGCTTAAGATTGAAATTTTCATCATAGAAACCAAAGTAAATACACATTTTAAATATTCTTTTTAGTTTATCATTTCCTTAGGGTAAACAGAAAATTCCCAAAAAGTAGGCAATATTTTTTGTAAATTTTATGTGTAGTATTTTATTGTCGAGTTCTTTTTTTTACATTACTGTGTGCCGGACAAATTATCCCAAGATGCGCCCCCGTAAAATGCCAAACAAAATGAGCTTTAACATTGCATGAGAAAAATCAAAATTGGTAAAACAAACAAAACACGTCGGCGGCCATTTAATTGGCTTACATGCCAACAAAAGTCCCGTGGGTTTTGTCCTACACTCACATACACGTTTGTCCGTGTGCGTTGCATAAATTACATGAAATTCACAAATAAATTACGCGCATGCAAAAGGCGGACACTGTTCATGATGTTTTTTATTCTACCCACCTCTTTTTTCCGCTCTTATGTTGTGTTTTTGTATATCATATCCGAGGGTTGTGGCTAATTTTTATAATTGGCATTTAGTTAAGGGAAAAGCTGACAAACTAAACTGCGCACAACGAAAGCCAGTTAAAAAGATAATTAAAAAAATTACCATGTTGTCAGCTTTAATGATGTATCTAATAAGTCGGTGGTTTTCAGTGCTGAGTGGGTGATAAGTTAAGTCTTTAGATGTAGGGTTATATGTGTTAACATTATTGGCAATTTATTTTATAGTTGTTATTTAATGCAATTGGTATACCATTTCCCATTTAATTAATTTGTTTTAAATGAACATTCCTAGCCATTTCTTTAAAAAATATATTAAAAAGAAAAGGAGAACATTGGGTACATCATTTTAAAATAAGTTTTAAATTTTCTTGAGTTCTTAAAACTGAGTTCTGAAATATTATTATTCACATATTAACTTAACTTATCTTTATCCTTATTTTTTAGCTTATCTACTAACTTTTTATCTGAGAAAAAAAACAATTGCCTTTCTTTTTGATTGGTTTCCGGTCAAAGCGACTTTAAATTGTGTTTAATTAGTCTGTCTCTTCAGTATTTCTGTGCGACAATTGGTCTGAATAATGGTGAATGGTTGCGAATTTCTATAGTGGGCGGTTGGGTGCTTGGGTGGTGCTGCAAATCTTCGGTGGCTTGGCTTTGGCAGTGGGTGCGTTATGAGTGCCGCCATCGAGGACATGGTGCAAACGATGTTGAGTTTTAATTTATGCACATTCGCATGCCATGTCCTCGATAAGTGTGCCTGTGTGTGTGGCCCTCTATGCGTTATGCGAGTGTGCGTCTGCGTGTGTGTGAGTGTCTCGCGAGTTTTTCATCGACATTTAATTGAAAATAACTCAAGCGTGTCAGCAACGCGCGCGGTTAATGAGCGAGAAACTCGAATGTCTGTCGCGACTTTCCCGCTCTACTCCACATACATATATCCCACTCTTTCTGCCGTCGTCTACCCGTCTCTCTCATGCATGCGACTTTTTCTTATTTCTTCCCCATATTTTTTTGTGTTTGCCAGCAGCACGTGAATGACATCAATGACAGTGAAAAGGCGTTTTTCTGCACTTAATGAGGGGGAGTTAGTGGCCGAAAGAGAGGGTGAGAGTTCGAAGGAAAAAGAGACAGCCAGTCACACACACACAGTCGCGAAAAGCTAAGCAAGTTTTTGGCTTTTTATCTTCTTGCGTATGCGTGTGATAACTTTATTTATGTGTCTGCAAGGCTGAGCCAAAAAAAGTAACGTGGAGAAAGGCGAGGAGATGAAACTTAAAAGACATTTCCCGCAGCGCTTTTTTAGGGGGTGTGGTGTGCGCCATTAAATCAGTTTGAATATGTAGGTGAAGTCGGGATGGAGATAGAGATAAAGATGTTTCCTTAAAGAGCTGTCCAAACTATGGGCATAAATCACAAGTTCTGCTGATGCTGGTAATCCGTAAACATATTAGGCCAAACAAGATTAAGGGGAAATCTACCTACTTTTGCTACATAGGTTTAAAAATATTCCATTTAAATTACTAAAAATATTTAATATAAATTGTAGTTATTTTCTGATATGATATTTAGGTTCTTATTTTCTAAATATATTGTTTTTCCAAACAAGAAAAAAATAATCATATTGCAACATAATAGCAAGGCTTATGTATACTGTAAATTGTAAAGCATTCAAAATAATTATAAATATTTTTGATACATGGCCAAAAATTTGCATACATTGCAATATTTTTCAATGTAATGACCACTGCGTGAATTCGAATGAAATAATTAGAATAATAATTGTAATTTCGACCGGACCAGAAATTCCATTAAAAATGTATGCGATGCTCGCATGCAAAAACCAAATTGCGGGCCATGAGAGGGAAATTGTGTGGGTGCTGCCCCAGAACCGAATTAAACTTTAGTTATTTATATTAAAAATTGTGCTTTATTGATGTGGTTTATATACATGTGGCCGACATCCCTTTGGCCTCTTTTATGAACGGCAGTGGTTTAGTTTATTCTTTTATTTTTTCCCACCCACCAGATGTTACATATTGAGGGATCCACATTCGGTTTACAGTTGAATTTCTTTCGTAGCACACTTCGCTTAACTTGACCTTTTTTCGGGGCTAGTTATGTGAGCTGAGAGCTGAGGGCCATGTGTTTGGCAATTTCCTGGCTACGAACGAGTTGACCGCAAAAAAAGCTGAGCCAAAGCCAAAATACAAAGCACGAATGAGAGCAAATAAAAAGCAAACCCAGGCAATCAACAAATACATTTCAACAGCACCTTATAAAAGTATTTGGACCTTATGCTGACCAAATTTTATCGCATTTGACACACACAAGCGTATATATGTTTGAGCATGGCATTGATTTTGGCTTTTATTAGCTGCTCACAACAAGGCGAAGGGAAAAGTGGGTGGAAAAGGGGGAGTCGCACTTGACTTCATCACCCTTTTTCGAGGCAGGGGTCTTCCGGGGGACGAACTTCAACTGCAATTGCCGTAATCCATTGCCGGAGTGCCGGCTTGGCGGGGATCACGTCCAGCGGCGTTAGCCGGGAGTATATCTTTTTAAAACATTGTTAAAGTTTTACCCCCTCTCATTCAGATAGTCCCCACGACTATAGCTTCGTCTGCTGCTGATTGGCAACCCTTCAACCCAAGCTTTATCACAGGGCTGGTAGTTTGCCAAGGAGGGTATATAGGTTTTGACCCCAACTTAATTATGCAAAAACAAAAATTAAACGGAATAGAATTTCCTAATAATGCTAAAATAGTAAATCCAATTAAGAATGATTTATTGCTTAAATGCAGCTCCTTCTATCACCTTTCCTCAGCTCTTAAGCCGTTTGAAATAAATCTATGCCCGAGAAAAGGGCTCAAATGGATATTGCAAAAGTTCCTTTGCCAATTTTCCAGCCAAGAGGTATTCGGGAGCCGTTCACTTTGAGTGTCTGGCTTTTTATTGAATTCGAGTTCAATTTGTTTTTATTGATTTGCCATTTTGCACTACCCCTAGAGATGTGACGGAAATTGTCAATGTTTTACAATAGTTGCGCAACGCCCGCCCCTGGATTTCCCCCTGAATTTCGCCCCTTGTTAACCCGCCAACGCGACCCCGGCTACATCATCATGGCTTTTTGAGTTTTATGTGCACTTGATAAAATTTCAATAGTTGAATACCCCCGCCATCCCTCCGCCCGTTCCATCTTGTTGTTTTACGCTCGCGTTGCCTTTCGGGATTGCCCTTAGTTTTATGTGATATTAAAATTGATAGCAAATCGCTGCTGCAACGCATTTCAAGTACTCACTCCGGCACCCAACTCCCCGTCGCAGCTTTGTCTTCTTTTTTATGGCTCTGAGCTGTGTAAGCCAAGTTCTGGCGCTTGGGCAAATTGTTTTTCCATGCGAATTTCAATAAAGCCAATTCCATATTGCGCATACGCATTGTCTGACGTGGAATATCACTATGGCATGCTTTATGCCCGACTGGCATGGTTTTATTCCTTTTTTTTTTAACAAAGCCAAGGAAATGGAGACGATATGTGAACAAAGAAGAGTCAGTCAAAAGCATTTGGGGATTTGGATTTGAAAGCATTTTTCTAATATTTAAAATACCTTAACAGTTCATAAAAATAAATAAAAAATTTTAAAAAATGTAATGACCAAGAACTACTTGCTTAAATATTCGTAGCTTAATATTATTCTTAATCTTATTAATTGACAGTATATTTGCTCTTTCAGTTCTTTCCGCTAGCAATAGGAACCCGCCCATTTAATTGTTTCTTTGAGGGCAAAACAATGATACAGTAACAATGGCCCAGGAGCTCGCATATGGACAGTTTCGGAGTGCTTGACTAATGCAATAAAACGCAGACAATGTGTGAAGTTGAGCGTTCGAATTTCCGAATGCATTTTCCATTTTCCAATGCACGACTGCACAACTGCACCGACTGCGACCGAAACAAAGAAAACGCACAAAAGCCAAGCCCCCTAAAGCTCCCTTTTCCCCCTACCACGCCTCTTTTGTGGGTGTGGCTGCGTGTATAATTTGCGATTTATGTGAGCCATGTTGACAGCAGTCGCGGAGTTGGCGGGAAATGGGAAATGGCGTGGGAGTGGGAGGGAAACGGCAAACAACAGCAGCTAACACGTGCTGTGCGTCATCTAATGCGACTGACAAACACCTACACGCAGATACAAACACTGTGATAGACACCGGCAAACACACACACGCATAGGAAACACCCACACGGAAAGGAAGTTGCACAATGTGTCAAATGTCATATATGTGTCGCTAATAAATTCACTCAAATGTTTCAATACTCGCACGCCTGCCAGCATAATAAAAAGATCCCCTCGCACTTCGCCCCTCATCGCGACACTGACAAACTGCGAATCTATGGCGACATAAGCAGACAGCCAAGGGAATTCCAAAAAGGATGGGGAAAATGGGACTCTTTCAACACACAAAATAATTGTTTATGATATGATACTTTCAAGTAACTTCATACGATATTAAATTAATTAGGCCATAGAGGAAAAGATATAACTGATTTTATAATTACAAAATATATTTCAGGATATAAATATTAAAAAAAAAGTAATGACACACTATCCCGTATATCTTACAATCACAAAAAGGTTCAAATTTATTTGAGATTTTTATTTACAATATTTATAAACTACACAATATAAATACAATATAAAAACCTTGCGGTTTTTGCTTTAAAGTATGCAAATACCTCGCAATTTTCCAAGTGTATCTTAGAAATGAAATATTAAATCTGTTTGGATGGGAGTCCTCTCTTTCTCTTTTGTCTTGAGCGTTCCAAATGAATCTTAAATTACCAACATATCCCGCTGTCAATTGTATTGCTTCTGATCGGAAACAAACCAATCATGGCACGCACAAGCAATTGGAATTTCCCCTTTTGACACCCACAAGACCCCTTTATTCATGGCAGTCTGTGTTTTACTATTTTGGGCCCAGCTGAAATTGACTTTGGGTCTAATACAATATTTAACCTAGAAAAGTGATTGTCAAACCCAAAACAAATAGACTGGAAAAGTTGAGAGGTCCAATTGGAAAACAATTGTTTTCGGTGTAAGCTAAGAAGAAAAGCTATTGTTTCAACAACGAAAGGTGTAACAGTTTTCTTTCAAGTAAATCGTCTTATCGTAAATCCTGCATAATATCTTTAAATGGAATGAAGATTTAGGAGTTACTTAAACCGGAATTATATTTTTCCATCTACAAAATCTCCATTTTCACATTATGGGGTAAATAAATTTATGAAAACGGAAAAGAGAGCAAAACTATTAGAGCCATATGAATATTTATAGTATTTTGTTTACAGATAAATTGCCGCCGTAATGGCAACCTCTTCAGGGCAAGCCAAATGAACTGAAAACGAAATACGCCGGCCCTTATATAAAAATATGGCCGTCTGTGGCCCATTGCAGATTGTGTTTGTCATTGAACTCGAAAGTCGCCGGCGAAGGAAGGAAGCAATTCAGATTCGGGGAGGAGTCGAAGAAGTTGAAATCTATTTAATTGCAAAATCACAGCCAAAACGGGCAACGGCGGATGTGTTTGGCTTGAGTGTGGGATTGTTTTTCTTCGCCGATTCCGATTCGGTTCTTGGCTGCGGATCCGGCCCGAAAAGCCGGATCCGTGCCAGAAACCTGAGCCGGATGAGCGGCCAGCAGCGCTGCCAGCATCATCGTCAATGCAATCATCATCTGTCCCACCACCCATCCTTTCCCATCTTGGCACGGACTTGCTGCGGAACTATGGGAAAATCACCCCTACCCAAGGACCCTGCCCGTATCCTTATACGGACATTCCGGCTACGTTTGCCCGTAACAACAAAAGTGCATAAATTTAATGCGGATTTTGGCAAACGATGCGACAACGTTGGCTCCATGTGCCAAGTTCTGAGCCCCGAAAACACCCCGTGTCCCGACATCGCCGGACACATCTCTAGGCCTCGGCTGAGCCCCATTTACCCGTCCTCCCAGCCATCCTCCAGTCCTCCAAATTACACCACCCTACCCACACGACTCCGTGAAATTCTATGCATTTCCGTGTTGGCATTTGTCGCTGGTTCATTGTGTGAACTCGGCGGGCGAGTGCACGGTTGCAGATTGCACAGTGGTTGGTTGTTTAGGAAAAATATTTGTTACTATGTTTATACGATAGCAATCACGATTTCTTGAAAGCGCGATATAGAAATTGCCCCTGTTTATACGACAGCCGAGAATTCATGCTTTTATTCACTCTCAGCTGATAGGGATGCCGGACCGGTAAAAATATCTAATTTTTAATACCACTGATTAGAGAAATGGCCTATAAAAAGCCATCAATTTCTAGCGATCTGGCAACGTTGATCATTTTTTACAGAGTTACCAGATTGCATATCACCAAATCACGCTTTTGGGCTGAAATCATATACTATGTTTATACGATAGCAATCACGATTTCTTGAAAGCGCGATATAGAAATTGCCCCTGTTTATACGACAGCCGAGAATTCATGCTTTTATTCACTCTCAGCTGATAGGGATGCCGGACCGGTAAAAATATCTAATTTTTAATACCACTGATTAGAGAAATGGCCTATAAAAAGCCATCAATTTCTAGCGATCTGGCAACGTTGATCATTTTTTACAGAGTTACCAGATTGCATATCACCAAATCACGCTTTTGGGCTGAAATCATAGTCAACTTTCGTGTGTTGCCGAATTCACGAAATGGCGTTTATACAAGCACGAATCGGCCGAAAGCGTGAAATGATAGCGTGAATTCGGCATCGTATAAACACAGTAATAGTCAACTTTCGTGTGTTGCCGAATTCACGAAATGGCGTTTATACAAGCACGAATCGGCCGAAAGCGTGAAATGATAGCGTGAATTCGGCATCGTATAAACACATACTATGTTTATACGATAGCAATCACGATTTCTTAAAAGCGCGAAATAGAAATAACCCCTGTTTATACGACAGCCGAGAATTCATGCTTTTATTCACTCTCAGCTGATAGGGATGCCGGACCGGCAAAAATATCTAATTTTTAATACCACTGATTAGAGATATAGCCTATAAAAGGCCTTCAATTTCTAGCGATCTGGCAACGTCGATCATTTTTTACAGAGTTACCTTACTGCATATCACCAAATCACGCTTTTGGGCTGAAATCATAGTCAACTTTCGTGTGTTGCCGAATTCACGAAATGGCGTTTATACAAGCACGAATCGGCCGAAAGCGTGAAATGATAGCGTGAATTCGGCATCGTATAAACACAGTAACAGTATGTGTAACCATATCAAATTTCAACCAAAGCATAGGTATAGTTCAGATTTGAGTGTGTCTTTGTTTTTGAGAAAATGGGTCGATGTAAAACAGATCTCAGAAAGAAGTTAAAACTTTATAAGAATTGTAAAATGAACGACTTTAAATAACTAAATAAATCGGATTTCTGTGAAAATATTAAGCATTCTTTGGTTATTTTTTCAATTAGTTCAAATTTTTTTATTATGTATTAATTTTACTCTGCTATAGATTGCAAATAAATTAAAAGAAACACATAAATAAATATGAACAATAAAGTTATAAGTTTACTTTTTAAAATGTCAACGTTTTTAATTCGTTTATATATATTTTACTTTTTTGAAATAATATTTCTTTACTTTCCGACCAGATTATATATTTTAAATTCTGAATTATTTTAGAGATACATTTCTTTTTTTTTCAGATTTTTAATTTAGAGTCGAAATAAAACCACGATTCATTTCGGTTAACGAAGAGGAAGAGGCCCAGAGGCTTTCCACTTGACATCTCTCACACTTTTCTCCAGCTCCAATTCTCTGTGCACGTCGCTCTTTCTCCGCTTCGCCCCAAACTACCCAACTACCCAACTACCGACTATCTTCGCTGGAGACCCACGCTATATGCATTATAATTTGAGTGGCATGTTGGGAGTGGCTTTTGTTTTGCTTTTAATTAGATTTACATTGGCCACTTTTCAGTTGCGCATCCAGTTCAGTTTCGGCCTCCGCCCAATTTCCCCCCGGCCGACGGGATTTTTCCCGGGCCTTTCATCAAGTCTGGCCTAACTAGCAATGCGCTTTGTTTATTTTGGCGCCTTCTGCAGTGCCCATTTCCCCCAGTCCCTCTTCACCCCCTTTCAACCACCCGGTTCCACTCGTCATCTTGTTGTCCTTTTTTTTCGGTTGCTCTTTGTGTTTTTGCCGAGTTATTTTCAACAGCTTCACTTTTTGCACTTCCGCTTTGTGTGTCACTAATTGCTTTTGTGTTGCAGTATTTACAATTGTTTTGATTCATTTCTTGTCCACCCCCAAAAGCCTCCTCCTGCCTACTGTCCCCCTCTCCCTCAAAACCGCCCCATGCTGCTTAATTAAATGCACTTTGAATGTCCTGTCTGCACTTGCCTCTAGGCCTTTGCGTCGTGTTCCCTCTAATCACATTCTCTAATGAAATTTAATGAAATCTTGCACTGAACTAATGCCGCAGACAGAACGGACAGGTCGAGAGTCTTTGTATTTATTAAGGAAGTATACAGAATATTTTAAAGCAATATATATATGAGTGATTCTTTGTGAAACGTATCGAGATTTTCTTCATGGTCTCAAAACGATATCTAATTTTTATGACACTATCACACCATTTAAAAAGGATTTTTAAAAAAGTTTAAAAAAAATTCATTTGACAGAAGCCAAGATATGGCGTTGCTATTTTTTTGTTTAATTCATTTATAATTTTAAATTACGCTGGATGAAAAATAAATAAAAATACTCAAAAATTATTATTTTTGCCAAGCTTTCAGATGAAAATAACAACCATAATGGTTCCAATGCAAAATACGGTCCAAACTTAAAAAAAAATTTTTCATTCGCGGTTTTCTGCAAATCGGCATTTTTAATCTTTATAAAAAAATAGTATAATGTTCTATACATAATTCTTGTTGGCTCCTAAAAGTTTCGTCATGGGACCTCCATTACTTTCTGCATAATTTAATAAAACATTAAAAAACAAAGCAATCTTTCGTTGTTATACATTAAATTTTATTAGACGAACAGTTTCGTTCTTCATGAATTCCGGGAGAACGACCGTTCCCATTTAGGTAAAACCAATAGGAAAAATGCAGTTTTGTATAACAAATAAATCCCTACCAATTTCAACGTGGGAAAATAACTTCTTGCTAATTATTTAGTTCTAAAGAAGAACACTCGAATATATAGCAACACATCACATCCAAGCTAAGACCATTCCAGGCTCCTGGTAAATAACACACCTCGTTCGGTTCATGTCGCTCCTTGATTCCCCCTGTGGCGGCGCTCCACTGTTGTTTTAAGCCTCCTTACAATGATTTGTGTATTGGGAAAATTTAAATGTCTTTAGCGAATGACTATCTTTTTAAAAGAGTTTGCTATTAGGTGTTGGAGATGATATGATGGTGCTTTTGAGAACGTGGAATGGTCTTAGCTTGGATGTAAGGTGTTGCTAACGTGTTGTTCTTCCTTAGAATTACATAAGTAGCAAGAAGTTATTGTCCCACGTTGAAATTGGTAGGGATTTATTTGTTATACAAAACTGCATTTTTATACCCTTGCAGAGGGTATTATGATTTCAGTCAGAAGTTTGCAACGCAGTGAAGGAGACGTCTCCGACCCCATAAAGTATATATATTCTTGATCAGCATCACAAGACGAGTCGATATAGCCATGTCCGTCTGTCCGTCTGTCCGTCCGTCTGTCCGTCTGTCCGTCTGTCTGTCTGTCCGTCTGTCCGTCTGTCCGTCTGTCTGTTTCTACGCAAACTAGTCTCTCAGTTTTTGAGCTATCGGGACGAAACTTTCGCAAAAGTCTTCTTTCTATTGCAGGTAGTATATATGTCGGAGCCGACCGGATCGGACAACTATATCTTTTAGCTCCCATAGGAAGGATCGGAAGAAAAAAGCTTTAAAAAATTCTAGCTTCGGTGTTTTTTGAAATATTACCTTCTACTTTTGGGGATGTTATTTTTTAAATATTTCTGAATTTCGAATTAATTAGTTAAAAAATCGGACTACTATATCATATAGCTGCCATAGGAACGATCGGAAAATTAATGGAAAAGTAATAGGAAATAAATTCTAGCTTCTTTGGTTTTTATTGTATTATCTTCTACTCTAGGATATAACTCTTTTTAAATATTTCCGAATTTCAATTTTAATTTGATCAAAATCGGACGACTATATCATATAGCTGCCATAGGAACGATCGGAAAATTAATGAGAAATATTAGAAAATTGAACATTTTTGCGATTTGTAATTAATAGGAATGATCTGCAAGGGTATATAAGCTTCGGCTGGCCGAAGCTAGCTTCCTTTCTTGTTCCTATTGGTTTTACCTAAATGGGAACGGTCGTTCTCCCGGAATTCATGAAGAACGAAACTGTTCGTCTAATATAATTTAATGTATAATAACGAAAGACTGCTTTGTTTTTTAATGTTTTATTAAATTATGCAGAAAGTAATGGAGGTCCCATGACGAAACTTTTAGGAGCCAACAAGAATTATGTATAGAACATTATACTATTTTTTTATAAAGATTAAAAAGGCCGATTTGCAGAAAACCGCGAATGAAAAATTTTTTTTTAAGTTTGGACCGTATTTTGCATTGGAACCATTATGGTTGTTATTTTCATCTGAAAGCTTGGCAAAAATAATAATTTTTGAGTATTTTTATTTATTTTTCATCCAGCGTAATTTAAAATTATAAATGAATTAAACAAAAAAATAGCAACGCCATATCTTCGCTTCTGTCAAATGGATTTTTTTTTAAACTTTTTTAAAAATCCTTTTTAAATGGTGTGATAGTGTCATAAAAATTAGATATCGTTTTGAGACCATGAAGAAATTCTCGATACGTTTCACAAAGAATCACTCATATATGTATCGTTCGTAATAATCATATATAAGAAATGGAAAGACAGTATTTCCGAAGATAGAAAAGCCTTTACACGTAGAAAAACTTTACGACATATAATAACAAATTATAAAAATAATTACGCAGATGTTGCAAAATTATTATTTATTTTCCTCAGAATTGGACTTTATAACCCAAATTACAAATAAAATTAATAAGACTACGAGTTTGACAAATCGGCCTATAAATTTTCGGGATTCCAATTCGTTTTGATTTCTGATTTCTGGATATGTTATTTGAAATTTCGGCACCTTTTCAGGATGTGTTTTTTGAATTTCCGACAGCTTTTTCCAATTTATTTGTATTTCTTTTAAGACTTTAATATTGTCGCTAGCACTTGAACTTGGCAAATCAAAAGAAATTAGATGTAGACTCTCATCGTTCGCATCTAAAGTTTCATCGGTTCCATTAGACTGCAAGAGGCTAACCAAACGATCTTGCTCAATTTTCGACACATCTGGTAATTGCGAAGATTCGACTTCACGCTGTTATAAATTGCCGACAAGATAATTAAAGTTAATATCACATAAATTATGTAATTAACTTACCAGCTCCTCACTCGTACTTGGTAAATCCAAAGGAATTGAATGTAGACTCTGATCTTTCGCACTTAAAGCTTCTTCAGTTACATTTGACCCCAAGAGACTAACCAATCGATCTTGCTCTATTTTCGCTTCATCTGAGAGTTGCGAAGACTCGATGCGCTATCAGGAATTCAAAAGAAAAAAAATATTATATCACGAAAATAAATGATGTAATAAACTTACCAGTACTCCTGCCAAGGAAGTTTGCAAGGCCATCCCGAAGAAGAAAAGTATTAGAACGTATTGCTGCATTGCGTTCTCAAAAACATCTACCTTTACGCAACCAAATAAGAATAAAGACTGTTTCGGATGATGAGCTGCTAAAATTTGCCGGGTATTTCTACACCTTAAATATGAGATGCTTGATTCGGGATTTGATTATCTAAATCGAAGGCGTAAAAAATGATTGCCCAGTAATTAATATACATTAAATATATTCAATGCTTTCACTTTCAAAATATGTTTTGAATGAAAAAAAAAACCAAACTTTGGTTGAGCTTTCCCTAGAATTCAAATCCAAAATTAAATCAGAAAATATTATCAGTAAATCCGTAAAGGAACATTCACACATGAGTTGCGTTGACTATTTGCTCTCTTTGCTGAACACATACATATATATGTAGAAATATTATTCATTATCAATTTCCGTCCAATTCTGTCTGGAAACCCCACTAAAAATTTTAAAGGGCAGCAATTGATACACAGAAAAAAATATGACAAAATATCAAATTGATATTTGTTGGTTAATTTGATCTTTTTTAAGGATCAAGTTTCGTCATATCATTCTAACATGAAGAAATATTATTTTGATCTTATTTCATATTAATTTTTGAAAAAAAATACTGAATTCGGTATTTAAATCAAGTATATTTACAATTTATATGAAATCGTATGACTTTGATATGAAAAAATATGAAATGTCGTTTCGAATTTAGTTCGAAAGGGAGAAATAGTGTTCCACAGTTTACAACACTGTACCAATGTGAGATTGTGCAGCACTGCGAAAACAGCTGGAGCCCAACTTTGCGACCAAAAATATTCGAGAACAAGGTGTTTTTATTGTCAAATGAAATCAATTTATTTTTTTATTGAGTGCTAAGTCGAAACATTACAAAGTTGTGGTGATTTTAACTTTGCCGTCGAGTTAGCACACAATTTAAAGACATTTCGGTTCTGAATGTGCGTGTGTGTGTGTGCCGGCCGCAGTTTTACGTTGTGTATGTCACAGGCAAAACTAAAATAATAAAATATTGAAGATTTTGCTGGCCCACCTGTACATATGTACACCGACTCAAAAAAATGTGAAATGATTAGAATTAAATTGTTTTAATATAATATAAAAATTTCTGTTTTACTGGGGGGTACTAATATACACGAAATAATATCATTTTGATGAACAAAATTGATATAAAAAATATCATTTTGATGACAAAAATTGATATAAAAAATATCATTTTGATGACCAAAAAGTTCAAATGTTATTTTAAACACTAATCTTTCTTAAGATTGAATTGATATTTAAAAATATCAACTTGATATTCTCGAAAATATCAACTTGATATGTTCGAAATATCAATCTTGCATTAATTAATATCGGCCCAAATTTGATATGAAATAATGTTAACTTGAGTGCAATTTCATATCAATTTTTTTTTCTGTGTAGGTAATACCTATTAGGTATACATATATTAAAAATTCGTTTACATTTAATTTTTTTAGCTAGACTTTTTTAAAACAGTTTAATGTTGTGATGTTATTTGGGCAGCCATATTATTTGTACATCGTCGTGGTAAACATCACTATTCGATTCCTTACTTTCCAATTTTGCCGGTGATATTATGGCCTCGCATATATAAAATTTTATGTCTGAGCAGTCAGCTTTACTCATATAGAGATCTATTGGGACCAATTCCACGCAATCAATAAACCAAGAAATCTGCGGCTGACCCCTAGCCCATTTAAGAAAAGAAGCATTCCTGGTGGTAATTTCGTACGCAAACTGGTCAAAATATGTTTCGTCATTGATATTCACCCAATAGTTAAAGGACGGCAATAGTTCTTCTGTTAGCATGGCCCATTCCTGTTCATTTTGGATATTCACCAGGCTGGCATTAAGTGATCGACATCGATTTCTAGCTGCATACCAGTCTAAGAATATATCGTTTTCAATATAGTAGTACTTTTCACCAATTTTGTTGAAAACAACTTTCGGTTTGTCACTTAACTTTGACTCAGCAACTTTAGTCTCATCTAGTTTGTTGGATTCATTAATCTCTTCCAAGTTTTCAGGAACCTTAATCTCTTCCAACTTTTTAGATTGAGGGACCTTAACCTCCTCAAACTTTTCAGATTCACCAATTGTTATCTCCTCCAACTTTTTAGATTCACCAATCGTTATCTCCTCCAACTTTTTAGATTCACTAATCGTTATCTCATCGAATTTCTTAGATTTCGTATCTCTGGCATTACTTGCGACCAGCTTTTCGATGATAGAAATCTTCTCAAAAAGAACGTCATATGTCGATAATAATTTGGTTATACGGTTACTTAACTCCTTCTTCAAGTTATTTTCCAGTTTGTCAATCTGATCAAGAATTCTCTCAAGAGAAAGTTTTTTAGACTTTGAGTTTACATCGTCCAGATTAATTGTTTTCTCCACATAATACGTTTTTTGTCGGTTTTCCAAGCGGATAACTCTTTGCTCCAAACTTTCGGCATCAACGATTTGACGAGCTTCCAGCCTCACTAACCTTCGTTCAATGTAGTCGAAATTTGTTTGGTACTGTCATGAATTTAAGAGGAATAAGTATCATTTTTGAGACTGGTTCCCAGTTTAAGCTTACCTGTTCGCTCGTGGAAATGATTTGCCTGGCGAACCCGAAAATAAATAGAAATACGAGGTATCGCATTTTGTTCAGAAAACACAACATTCGCGCAGCAATAGAACATTAGGACTGGAAAAGTGTGTAAAACTCAAATATTACTGCATTTACAGGGCAATAAATTACGATTAGTTGATTATTTTGTGGCCTAGTCAATAGCGAAAATAAAATTGATAACAAATTATGTTGAAGTCAATGAAATAACATTAAATATGTTAGCAGCATACTAATTGATAACAAATTATGTTAAAGAATAGAAATGATATGTGTTTTTTTTGTGTATAGATTGTTTTCTTATCTCTAAACGTTTCTAATTTTTCGGTACTAATCTTTTGCTCTATTTTCGTGACATTCACACGCCTTGCCTTCTTGTTAATTACCCCTGTCATTGACTAATTTTTATTGTTTGTATTTCATTTAAAAATATTTTAATATATTTTACCATTGAAAATGTAGTAAGCAAACGACCACTAGCTTAACCAAAAAATAGTTGGCTACTTATTTTCTCCTTATTGATTTTTAGTTTTGCATTCAATTCACAACTAGCAATTTAATTAGTTGCAGACCAAAGTTAAATGAGGAAAATAACTCAACGCTTTTTTCAATGGTGCGGCATAATGAGCGAAGCAGGAATATCCAGTCGCTGATGAGGCTGCTAATTCAAAACCGGAAAAGCTTTTAACCAATTTACATAATTTACCCCGGCTCAGTCCAAATCGTCTGGCCGGCCATTTTTCTCTTGGCCGGCATCAACTCGCCACCCAACGACATCTTTAAAGAAATTAATTAATGAAATGTTGATTAACTTTTGCCAGCCAGCCAAGTTGAGTTCCGCCTTTGCCCCTCTCTCCCTCCGTCATTCCCCTCCGTCTGAGATTTATGTCAAGGCATTTATCATGGCTCCAAAGGAGTAAACAAGTCCTGGGCGTTGCAGACTTTTCAAGGAGCAGCCGCATGGGGCGTGAGCATAATCCACAAAATTATGCGCACTAAAGCTATTTACAATTCGTAAAATTTATTTTTAAAATGTTTACAGTGGGCGTGGCGGGGGGCAGGGCGAGCTTTGGTTCGGTTTGGTCTCGTTTTGTCTGGCAGGACCTCCGAATGGGATGAAACGGCGTGGGCGTGGTCGCCTGATGGCTTGTCCTTGTCTGGGGCTAATTAGCGTGACTGCGCCAAAAAAGCAGAGTGACATTTGCAAGGGTCAGCTGGTTGAAAAAAAAAAAGTGTAGGTTGCAGAATATCCAATGCCCTTGTATACAAATTTTATATTCATTTTTTATAAATTATTATTTTATTCCTTTTGAATTCCCAGAAGTTATTTATTCCCTTTCGAATGACTCATATCCCGGTAAGAGGTCCTTGCGAATTGTAATTCGGGGAGTCTTGTACCGATTGAAGTAATTGGGATCCACAATCAGCGGAAATTGATTATTTCCTGTGCCCAGCACCAAGGGATTTTTGGAAGCTGGCAACCCTGGCAAATTCAGAGGTTCCATAGGGTCTGCATCTTCGTCCCACGACTTAAAACCGATGTGGCGCATCTGGTCCACTATCTCCTGTTCCAAATTGCTCTCGTCGTCCCAATCTGCCAGAGTTACAGGCTTATCGTACTTTCTTCCAGAACATTCACGAAGATATCGCATCACATCCAGCTTGCCCCGATTTTCCAGCTCTTGCTGCTTGGCTTTCTCCTTGGCAGTCAGTTGTTTAAACGAATACTGGTCCATGACTGTGGTTCACAAATTAAAAAACCCAGGGTTAATAATATGTTGTATTTGTTAGAGATATTTTTGAAAAAGAATACTTTTAGGTTGGTCAAAATTTTATTTCCTAGCTGGAGCTGCTTTGTCTACGACAGTTAGTTATGAACTAAAAATAAAATTAGTTTTCAGACAAATGGTCGACTGACAAATGTGACAGGTTAGTCCAAGGCTTGGTTGTCTTTGTTCAAGTATCTTTGATTTTAATAAAATTAAATTGAAACAGGTTGAACTAAGTAGCCTCCTTTAATTTCCTTGAATTCGAAATGACCAAATTCCACAAAGGGTATTTAATAGCACATTTGGCATCGCGCATCGCATCTCGGTGCCCGTAATGCGATTAATCATTGTCCATTGGATTGTTTTGAGGGTCGCCCATGGAACTCGTCAAGTTGGCCCTGGTTGTTGTTACTGTTTCGCCTGATTGATTTATGTTTCTAAGCCCATTGTTTGGCACAGAAATGTGTGGGGTGGGGATCCCCCCGCCGAGAGGCTTAATTAGTTTGACCCAGGTGTTTGCGAGGCGAATGGCCAAAAGGAAAAGGTCTCAAGCTACAAGGGCTATTAGTCAAAGTCGTGTGATAAGTCACGGCGAAAGGCTTAACGCTCAAAGCAAAGGGGTGGATTTATCGCGGGTCTGATTATAGAATTGCATAAAAAATGGTCGGCCAATAAACCATTTGTGACGTGCTATTCATACCTTTTGTGCGGCCCAATAAATAACATGACACAATCTATGGCAAAAACATTATTTGGCAATAAAATGGAAATCGATTCGAGCCAAAGTTGACAAATGGCGGGCAAGGAACAAATGGAGCGCCGTAAGAAAAATAATATCAACTATCAAGGATTTCCCTGCTTCTGCTTCTGTTCTTCCATCTTTTGCTCCTTTTGCTCCAGCTCCTGGCTGCTGTGACAATTTACATGGCCCAATTGCAGTCCCCTTTCCCAGCATTTTCCGCTTTCCCCGTCCCCGCCTCAATGGCTTTTCCATTCTCCCAATTGCCCTGCCACGTCGTTCAAATTGAAATTTTTCCGAAAAACCCCACTCGTAAACTCACAGGACACACGTATGTGTGCTTGGGACATCCTTTTGTGCTCCGCTCCCTTTGTACTTGTCATTTATGAAAATTTGTTTATTTTCGTAATGCTCCATTTGCAAATGTAGCCAAAGTAAATATTGCAGATGCACGGAGATGGAGTTTCCCTCTGTGAGTTATTTTTTATGGCTCTGACTGCGAAGCATAATTCACGCGCCTTTTGTTAACATTTACATGACCCCCATTGCTCTCTGGATATTTATTGGGGAAAATGCGCTGTCATATTATAAATACGCTGAAAAAATATATACATATTTTTGTTGATTTAATTAAACAAAGGTGCGTTTCTTTCATTTGCAATGCATTAAAAAATATGTGTTATTGTACATACCATTTCCATTACGGCTGACACTTTTATTACGAATTTGTTATTGAATTTACCATAATTAAATTAGGCATCTGCTTTCAGTCACTCGCTGAAGCTTAATTATTTTTTCAGCATAATTAGTAAGGATGCACATTTATTTCCAAGAATTAAATTATTTTTAAATTTGCCCCTCAAAAATATTTGCAACTTTCTTTTGACACTTTTACTCTTTCAAGTTACATTTTAACATATTTTATTTAATTTCATGCGGTTTTAATCTCATTACGAAAATCGTACCTCCCTTTTTATTTGAATTTTTTTGCCATTCGTACTTTGATTAAATATTCATTATTGGTAATAAATTCTCGTATAGATTTAATAACATAAATTATAGCATAAGCTTTCAGCAAGGACACGGTCCTGCGTCGGCTGCCAGCCAACAACAGCAAGGACAGTTAAATTAATTGGCAATTAATTATAGTTTGTGCTAAATGAGCCAGCATGTTATTGTTTGTGCTAACAAGCCAGGGCCGTACACAATTAAGACTATTTATTTTTGATCAATTAAATAGCGCTTTTTGTCCAGACATTTTTTCCTAGGCTTTTTAATTAAATTGAAAAATGGACACATCTTTGAAAATTAATTGTTAGCCGAATGACAATAGAGTCCGGAAAATTTTTAAGTATGACAAGCTACTCCCTTTACTTTAATAGTAATAATGATTTTTTTTTATTTCGTTCATTCTGCTTAAATATTATATTTATTGTATCATTTTCTTCATTAAGGATGATTTTTCTTTAACGAAATATTTATGAATTCCATGAAAAAATACGCATTTTATTATGTTGGTCGTATCTTTCTACTTTTTTTGTCAAACAAAAAGAATGACAAATATGACAATCGCGAAATGAAGCTTAAATCATTGACCCATAAACGAAATGACAACAGAGAGAACCCAATAACAGAGAACTTCCGCCAGGCATAGATTTTTAATAAATTTCCATAACCAAAGCTGGCTAACTACCCGGCATTTCCACTCACTTTCCACCACCAAACAGGAAAAAAAACAGAAAACCAGCAAGGCGAACTGTAAACATATTTCCCATATTACGTCACAGTGGCTTGTCATAAAGGAGTCGCAACATCAAATGATGGCAAAGAAAAACAGGCTGCCAAATACAACAAAACCGAAAAAGCAAATAAACACAAAGCAGTTAAGGGTGGAGGGGCTGAAAATGGGAGGGGGAGTGTGGGTGGGGGAAAACCCGCCAGCGAGCCATAAAAATAGCTGAGGCCAAAAGCATTCAAACTTATGCTGGGACGGAGCCACCGAAAGCTCGCGACTGGCGCTTATATTTTATTGCTATTATCCTGTTTACTCCATGTTTATGCACACACACACAGTTGCACAAACAGGAGCGTATACCGACGAGGGAGCACATGTTCAGCTATGCGATGGTGTGCGAATTAGTTGTGGCAGTCAAATGAAAGTGGATTCCTCGATTTTTGGCTTTTCATTTCTATTTTTCAGCACCCTTACCAAAAGGGAACCGCCTTAGTTTACTCTTCAAAATTTGGAAAATATTTTCAATATTATAATTAAATTTATGGAAAATGTATGGCCTATTAAATTGTTTTTTTTTTTAAGATTTAAAAAAAAAAATATTTGTAGTGGAACTATCAAATAAAATATATTTGTAAAATACAAAAAATTTGAGGATTGCAATGCATTAAAATTATCCATATTTATTTCAATAAAACCTTCAGGTAAGTTAAAGAGCATTAAAGGCATCGAATATCTTCCGTTTTTCCCATCCATTTTTTCTTCTTTTGGGTTTCGTTCAATTGAAATGGACAAGTCGGTGGTTTTTGGGGGTGGATTGAAGTCTGAAGATTTGAGGGGTGGAGCACTATAGTTTAGTGACGTGTTTATATTCACGCACATATGGAAACCCGAGTCAGATGTCGCCGTGTGGTTTTTACGAGATGTCCCTCCCCCAGAATTTTCCTTTATTTGCTAGTTGATAAGGGGGAAAAGTGCTAACCTTGTACCTTTTCTCGGTGCTCCATTTGGACAGAAGTCACTAACTGGCTAAACAGCCAGCGAATCGGGAGAAATTCCCCATTGTTCAGCGTTCAGCTTCTCCCTTTGTTAGACTTCCACTTGGGGTTAAAAGCAT